>NC_053024.1:541180669-541252293 GCF_003073215.2 Triticum urartu
CATTACATCGCGATTGCATTGCATACAATAAAGCGACAACCATATGGCTCCTGCCAGTTGCCGATAACTCGTTTACAAAACATGATCATCTCATACAATAAAATTCAGCATCATGCCTTGACCATATCACATCACAACATGCCCTGCAAAAACAAGTTAGACGTCCTCTACTTTGTTGTTGCAAGTTTTACGTGGCTGCTACGGGCTTAAGTAAGAACCAATCTCACCTACGCATCAAAACCACAACGATAGTTTGTCAAATAGACTCCGTTTTAACCTTCGCAAAGACCGGGCGTAGCCATACTTGGTTCAACTAAAGTTGGAGAGACAGTCGCCCGCAAGCCATCTATGTGCAAAGCACGTCGAGGGAACCAGTCTCGCGTAAGCGTACACGTAAGGTTGGTCCGGGTCGTCTCGTCCAACAATACCGCCGAACCAAAGTATGACATGCTGGTAGGCAGTATGACTTGTATCGTCCACAACTCACTTGTGTTCTACTCGTGCAAATAACATCAAACCATAAAACCTAGGCTCGGATACCACTGTTGGGGAACGTAGTAATTTCAAAAAATTCCCTATGCGCACGCAAGATCATGGTGATGCATAGCAACGAGGGGGAGAGTCTGATCTACATACCCTTGTAGACCGCAACGGAAGCGTTGACACAACGTAGAGGAAGTAGTCGTACGTATTCTTCCCGATCCGACCGATCTAAGCACCGTTACTCCGGCACCTCCGAGTTCTTAGCACACGTACAGCTCGATGACGATCCCCGGGCTCCGATCCAGCAAAGCTTCGGGGAGGAGTTCCGTCAGCACGACGGCGTGGTGACGATCTTGATGTTCTACCGACGCAGGGCTTCGCCTAAGCACTACAACGATATGATCGAGGTGGAATATGGTGGCAAGGGGCACCGCACACGGCTAAGGAACGATCTCAATGATCAACTTGTGTGTCCAGAGGTGCCCCTGCCTCCGTATATAAAGGAGCCAAGGGGGAGAGGTGCGCCGGCCAGGAGGAGGGCGCAGGAGGAGTCCTACTCCTACCGGGAGTAGGACTCCCCCCCAATCCTATTCCAACTAGGATTCCCAAGGGGGAAAGAGGGAGAGGGGTGGCCGGCCACCTTTCCTAGTCCTAATAGGACTAGGGGAGGGGGGAGGCGCGCAGCCCTTACGGGCAGCCCTTTCACCTTTCCACTAAGGCCCACTAAGGCCCATATGATTCCCGGGGGTTTCCGGTAACCTCCCGGTACTCCGGTAAAATCCCGATTTCACCCGGAACACTTCCGATGTCCAAACATAGGCTTCCAATATATCAATCTTTATGTCTCGACCATTTCGAGACTCCTCGTCATGTCCGTGATCACATCCGGGACTTCGAACAACCTTCGGTACATCAAAATGCATAAACTCATAATAACTGTCATCGTAACGTTAAGCGTGCGGACCCTACGGTTCGAGAACGATGTAGACATGACCGAGACACGTCTCCGGTCAATAACCAATAGCGGGACCTGGATGCCCATATTGGCTCCTACATATTCTACGAAGATCTTTTATCGGTCAGACCACATAACAACATACGTTGTTCCCTTTGTCATCGGTATGTTACTTGCTCGAGATTCGATCGTCGGTATCCAATACCTAGTTCAATCTCGTTACCGACAAGTCTCTTTACTCGTTCCGTAATACATCATCCCACAACTAACATATTAGTTGTAATGCTTGCAAGGCTTATGTGATGTGTATTACCGAGAGGGCCCAGAGATACCTCTCCGACAGTCGGAGTGACAAATCCTAATCTCGAAATACGCCAACCCAACATCTACCTTTGGAGACACCTGTAATGCTCCTTTATAATCACCCAGTTACGTTGTGACGTTTGGTAGCACCCAAAGTGTTCCTCCGACAAACGGGAGTTGCATAATCTCATAGTCATAGGAACATGTATAAGTCATGAAGAAAGCAATAGCAACATACTAAACGATCGGGTGCTAAGCTAATGGAATGGGTCATGTCAATCAGATCATTCAACTAATGATGTGACCTCGTTAATCAAATAACAACTCATTGTTCATGGCCAGGAAACATAACCATCTTTGATTAACGAGCTAGTCAAGTAGAGGCATACTAGTGACACTTTGTTTGTCTATGTATTCACACATGTATTATGTTATGTTTCCGGTTAATACAATTCTAGCATGAATAATAAACATTTATCATGATTATAAGGAAATAAATAATAACTTTATTATTGCCTCTAGGGCATATTTCCTTCAATACTTATCCACAAATCCCCTTGAGATGTATGAATGCGATGCACCAGTTTCAAAAAGAACGAGTGCAGTAAATGACTTAACCAAAAACTTACCTATTACTGCATCTGGCTGAGTTTCAACCTCCTCCACGTTAACGTGGTTCACCTGTCCCCTATTGAAAGGGTTCGGCTTCTTCCCAGAGCTTACATTGCCATTTCCATTCTGGACTTCAGGACATTCATTGGCGTAATGTCCAGTCTTCTGGCACTTATAGCAAGTGACTTGGCTCAGGTCTCTCTTGGCTGGCGTGATGGGTTGGTACGTTTGGCCGTTGCTTCCTCCATTCCCGTTACCATTCTTGGGGCCATTATGATTGTGCGAGCTGCCTCCTCCATGGGTATGCTGAAAATGTCCTCCCAGTTTAGGGGTAAAACGTGGCTTTTGCTGAGCTCCGGAATTGTACTTCCCTTGTCCATACTTCCTCTTGCGGTTTTCAATCTGCTGTTGCTTCCCTTCAATCATAAGAGCGTGATCTACCAACTCCTGGTAGTTGTTGAAGCTTGCTACCATCAACTGCATGCTCAACTCATCATCCAGTCCTTCCAGAAACTTCTCCTGCTTAGCTGCATCCGTAGCAACATCATCTGGGGCATAACGTGCTAGCTTACTAAAGTCATCCACATACTGGCCAACTGTCCGTCCTCCTTGGCACAAGTTGCGAAACTCACGCTTCTTCATGGCCATAGCTCCTGCTGACACATGGGCAGTACGGAAAGCCTGCTGAAATTGGTCCCATGATGCTGCTGGTCCATCCAACTGATGTGCGGCAAAGCGCACCTTCTCAGCATCAGTACATCCTGTAGTGGTTAACTCCCTTCCAATCTTGTGGAGCCAACCATCTGCTACTATAGGCTCGGTGCTACTAGAGAACACCGGCGGATTCAGCCTAAGAAAACGGGTTAAGTGATCCACAGGTGGTGGCGGTGGTGGGTTGTTGTTGTTGTTGTTGTTCCCCTTATTCTGATTCTGGACTAGCAACTGCATCAACATATTCTGCTGCTGGATCAACTGAGTGAGCTCCGGTGGGAAAGCAAATCCATTGTCACGTCTCAGAGGCATCTGGGGGGTTTAGAAAAGAGGAGAATATAGAATAGAATGAGGTCTAGAGGGAAAACACTACCCATATGCACATGAGGCAAATGCAAACAAAATCACTTCATTCAATCAAACAAGGGCATACAACGGTCTATATATCGTTAGAAAAGTGCTCGGGCTATACTAGATACATGGGGAAATACTACTACTGATATGGGGGTCGACTAGAAAAACTGCTCCGATGAAGACTCCATGATATCTGCTCCGGCTTCATCAACATAGTCATCATCGCTATTGTCTGGGTCCGAGTCGGTGTCGTCGATGATGATGTAGTTCTCTGGACAAGTGCAATCTTCGTCTTCTCCTCCAGTTGCGGGAAATCCCATGAATATTTTTAGCTTCTTCTTCAGATCATCATTCTTCTCCATGAGTGTTGCTATTTCCTCCTCATATCCATCGCGTGTAGACTTGAGTTCTTCTTCCAGCTCCGTGATCTTGGTCATGGCCTTCTTCAGGTCTATCATGCCTGCGCACGTCTGGTTCTCCTGACGTCGAATGTGCTGGTTTAACTCCTGGATGAAAGATGCAATTGATCTATCCTTCCTGGTGCTGATCATCTCCCATTGCTCATCTCGCCGCCCACAAATCTGGTAGATAGTATCCTTGAGATCCTTGTGGTAGACTTTTCCAATGCGTCCCATCGTGATGTGGGCTGCCATGCTCTTTCCTAGACTCCAGGTTGGTGCATCAAAGGAAAACTCTATGGGCTCAGTGACGGGCATGAACGTCCTTCCTGGAACTTGAACTTGAATCATCCAGCGCTCCTCTTCAGGTAAAGTGGCATTGTAGGTTCCAGTGAAGCTTGGTACTCCGATGTTCAGGTATCTAGTGACTTCCTTCAAGTGACGTCCAAAGGGTGTATCTTCATCCGGTTGCGTGAACTTGTTCCTTGCATCCGCCATCCTAAAAGAGTAGAAAAGATGAGGAGTCAGAAATGAGAAGAGGGAGTATTGATCTAGGGCTTTGGCTTAGTGGCCGTGTCCTATAGTCAGCGTGTGCTCTGATACCATCTTGTAGCAACCAGACCTCAAACAGTCTGATCTCTGTGCTTTAGTGTCATCCCTGGATCAGTAATGCTGACACGCACAATACTTGAAGGATTTATAACAGAGTAGCAATCACACACTTATTACATTGAATGTCTCAAAAGAGAACTTATTACAATAAATATGGCTTAAGGCCATCTAATAACGATAACAGCGGAAGGCTTGGAAGATAAGTGAATCCATCAACTCCAACGGCATCACTGAGTATAGAACCACGACCTAAAGGCACCTTACTCGTCGTCTGAAAAGTCTGCAACATGAATGTTGCAGTCTGGAAACGGGTCAGCACATGGAATATGTTGGCAATGTAATACATAGAGAGTAATGGAAGAATAAAGCTATACTACATGCATATATGGCTGGTGGAAAGCTCTATGGTTATAGTTTTGCGTAAAGGCAATTTTTCCCTACTGCAAAGGAATAAATTTTATTTAACTATCATGGTAGTTGTTAAACATTGAGAGTGTAGACACCCTCTCAATCCCAATTTAGTATCATCATTAAAACCCAACAGTATTAATTTAAAGTAACATGATGAGATTCACATGATAATCCAAGTACTAGATACTCAAGACGTCCATACCGGGGACACGGCTAACCATGATTAGTTTATACACTCTGCAGAGGTTTGCGCACTTTTCCCCACAAGACTCGATCTCCTCCGTTGGGATTCTCGCACTACATGGTGTTTGAGAAACGGATGACCGAGACATAGTCTTTCAAAAGCACTAGCACCTTACGATCGGGTAGACAGTACCAACCTGCATCCCCTACATCTGCTAGTCTACCACTGTAAGAGTTCGCACGGCTTAATTGACTATGCTAGAGCCCATAGTAGCTTGTGGCTGCACACGGAAGTTTCTAGTATGAATAAATCTCATGATCCCTTTGAGCCTGGGTGGCGGTCCATAAAGAAAAACAGGCAATCGCTGGAATACCCAGGTGCCTCAATCCACCCAGATGTGTGTTTAAGTTGCCACCTTAAATAAACCATTTATTTATCAATCTCACATCTGTCATGGATACACTCTCCCAATCCACGTCTACTAGCATAGCATGGCATAATAAGCAAACGTAGAAGTAACTCCCAAGGGTTGATAATAAAACAGGTAATAGGTTCTACCTCATCTACTTCCCAAAACCCACATATTAATCGGATCCTAATCGTGCAATTGTTTGAGGATTGATCTAATGCAATAAAACTGGGTAGTAAAGAGGTATGATCAAAGTGTTACTTGCCTTGCTGATGATCCGTGAAACCTAGAGATTCGAAATAGCAAGCGGCGCACTTCGGGTACTCTATCGCAAATAAACAAGCATACAATAATTACTCATCTAATGCATGGGTAAAACTCAAATAAGAAAACTAACCAGAAAGTTAACCTTAAGAACTCCGGTTTGTAAAAATATTCAAATCGAACGAAGCAACGAAAGTCAAACGGCGAAAGGAACAAACTTCGTTTACTAATCTGGATCTAAGTCAAATTTTACAGATGCAAAAACTTGTTTGAGTTGGTTAAACGGAAGGAGGGTTTCGAGACGAAACTCCAGGCGCTAGAATCGCCTGATTTCGATAAACGAGCGAAAAGTTATACTAGAACGAAAATCGGATCAGAAATCGCGATCAGAAATAACCGCGGAAAAAAATCCGAGAAAAAGAAAAACTGACGAACAGATTAACGAACGAACGTTCGTTAACTGAAACTAAACGACGAATTCGCCCGTTAAAACGAACGAACGGGCGAACGCTTGCTAAATAAATAAACCAGAAAATAAAACTGATCTATTCATAAAAAACGAATCTAGGGTTTTCTAAAAAAACGGATCGGTTTCTTTAGAAAAACTGGGGCGGCGGGCGGCTACCTCAGCTCGGGCTCCGGCGAGGTCCGGCGAGGTTCCTGCGGGGCTCCGGTGGCGGTGGGCGCGTGAGGTGGCGGGGCGGCGGCGCAAGGCGGCGGGGCGGCGGCAAGTGGCGGCGCGTGCGGCGAGGGGCTGCGGCGGTGGCGACTCGGGGCTCCAGGGGGGGCCCCCGGGGTGGTATTTAAAGGGGGGAGGCGGCGGCGGCTCCGACTAGGGGAGGGGTTCGGGTGGCGGCGGCGGCTCGGACTCTCCCGAGTCCGACGGCGGCACAGGACGGGGAGGCGGTGGCGCGGGCGGGCCGGCCTGGCTCGGCTGGGCTTCGGCCCAGTCGGGCGCGCGGGAGGCTTTTTAAAAAAAATCCCGCCGAACTAAGAAAAAACCTAGAGAAATAAATAAAAATCAAAAAATGCCAAACCAAATTTTCACCGTCTAAATAAAATATTTAGAACAGGATGAAGATTTTCTTGGCCCTAAAATGCAGTTTTGAAAACATGCAATTTTTCCTGAATTCAAATAAAATAGCGAGAAAACTCCAAAATAAAATCTTACTTGATTTTTTATTAAACCTTCAATATTTCTTTATTTTGGGAAAGTCATTTTATTCCCTCTCTCATATTTTTATTATAGAAATAATTGAAGATAGAATAAATAAAATCAATGATCCTATTTTCAAAATTTGAGAAAAACCCAAATATGAAAATAACGAAATTCCCAACTCTTTCCGTGGGTGCTTGAGTTGCGTAGAATTTCTGGATCAGGCCAAAAGTAAATAAAATATGATATGCAGTGATGACCTAATGTATAACATTCCAAATTGAAAATTTGGGATGTTACAAGGTTGCTAGTAGTGTTAATTACTCCTTGTAGTTGATGCTAGTTGGTTTAATTGGTGGAAGATCATATGTTCAGATCCTATATGCATATTAATACCCCTCCGATTATGATCATGTTTATGCTTTATGATTAGTTACGTTTGTTCCTGAGGACATGGGAGAAGTCTTTCTATTTGTAGTCATGTGAATTTGGTATTCATTCGATATTTTGATGAGATGTATGTTGTCTCTCCTCTAGTGGTGTTATGTGAACGTCGACTACATGACACTTCACCATTATTTGGGCCTAGAGGAAGGCATTGTGGAGTAATAAGTAGATGATGGGTTGCTAGAGTGACAGAAGCTTAAACCCTAGTTTATGTGTTGCTTCGTAAGGGGCTGATTTGGATCCATATGTTTCATGCTATGGTTAGGTTTACCTTAATACTTTTGTTGTAGTTGCAGATGCTTGCAATAGAGGTTAATCATAAGTGGGATGCTTGTCCAAGTAAGGGCAGCACCCAAGCACCGGTCCACCCACATACCAAATTATCAAAGTACCGAACGCGAATCATATGAACGTGATGAAAACTAGCTTGACGATATTCCCATGTGTCCTCGGGAGCGCTTTTCTCTATATAAAAGTTTGTCTAGGCTTGTCCTTTGCTATAAAAAGGATTGGGCCACCTTGCTGCACTTTATTTACTTTTGTTACTTGTTGCTCGTTACAAACTATCCTATTACAAAACTATCTGTTACCACTTATTTCAGTACTTGCAGAGAATACCTTGCTGGAAACCGCTTATCATTTCCTTCTGCTCCTCGTTGGGTTCGACACTCTTACTTATCGAAAGAACTACGATAGATCCCCTATACTTGTGGGTCATCAGCGCCAGAAAAGAGCTTGATGTCTACTACACAACCTTCTTCTTGTAGACGTTGTTGGGCCTCCAAGTGCAGAGGTTTGTAGGACGGTAGCAAATTTCCCTCAAGTGGATGACCTAAGGTTTATCAATCCGTGGGATGCGTAGGATGAAGATGGTCTCTCTCAAGCAACCCTGAGACCAAATAAAAAAGAGTCTCTTGTGTCCCCAACACACCCAATAAAATGGTAAATTGTATAGGCGCACTAGTTCGGCGAAGAGATGGTGATACAAGTGCAATATGGATGGTAGATATAGGTTTTTGTAATCTGAAAATATAAAAACAGCAAGGTAACTAATGATAAAAGTGAGCGAAAACGGTATTGCACTGCTTCGAAACAAGGCCTAGGGTTCATACTTTCACTAGTGCAAGTTCTCTCAATAATAATAACATAATTGGATCATCTAACTATCCCTCAACATGCAACAAAGAGTCACTCCAAAGTCACTAATAGAAGAGAACAAACGAAGAGATTATTGTAGGGTACGAAACCACCTCAAAGTTATTCTTTCCAATCAATCCATTGGGCTATTCCTATAAGTGTCACAAACAACCCTAGAGTTCATAGTAAAATAACACCTTAAGACACAAATCAACCAAAACCCTAATGTCACCTAGATACTCCAGTGTCACCTCAATTATCCGCGGGTATAATTATACGATATGCATCACACAATCTCAGATTCATCTATTCAACCAACACAAAGAACTTCAAAGAGTGCCCCAAAGTTTCTACCGGAGAGTCAAGACGAAAACATGTGCCAACCCCTATGCATAAGGTCACAAGGTCACATAACTCGCAAGTTGATCACCAAAACATACATCAAGTGGATCACGTGAATATCCCATTGTCACCACAGATAAGCACATGCAAGACATACATCAAGTGTTCTCAAATCCTTAAAGACTCAATCCGATAAGATAACTTCAAAAGGAAAACTCAATTCATCACAAGGAGATAGAGGGGGGAGAAACATCATAAGATCCAACTATAATAGCAAAGCTCGTGGTACATCAAGATCGTGCCATATCAAGAACACGAGAGAGAGAGGGACAGAGAGAGGGAGAGAGAGAGAGGGAGAGAGAGAGATCAAACACATAGCTACTGGTACATACCCTCAGCCCCGAGGGTGAACTACTCCCTCCTCGTCATGGAAAGCGTCGGGATGATGAAGATGGCCACTGGTGATGGATTCCCCCCTACGGCAGGGTGCCGGAACAGGGCCCCGATTGGTTTTTGGTGGCTACAGAGGCTTGCGGCGGCGGAACTCCCGATCTAGGTTATTTTCTGGAGGTTTATGTATTTATAGGAATTTTTGGCGTCGGTCTCATGTCAGGAGGGGTCTCCGAGTCGTCCATGAGATAGGGGAACGTGCCCAGGAGGTAGGGCACGCCCTCCACCCTCATGGATGGCTCGAGACTCTTCTGGCCCAACTCTTTTACTCCGGGGACTTCTTTTGGTCCATCAAAAATCATCAAAAATTGGCACGTCAATTCGACTCCATTTGGTATTCCTTTTCTGTAAAACTCAAAAACAAGGAAAAACAGAAACTGTCACTGGGCTCTAGGTTAATATGTTAGTCCCAAAAATCATATAAAATAGCATATAAAACATCCAAGATTGATAATATAATAGCATAGAACAATCAAAAATTATAGATACATTGGAGACGTATCATTCGTTCCCTGAAAACACAACCAGCACAACTATCTAGGAAGTCCCTGGAAGCATCTGTTAGTCCATTATAGAAGATATCAAGTATTTCATTTTTCTTAAGAGGGTGATCAGGCAAAGCATTAAGTAGCTGGCAAAGCCTCCCCCAAGCTTGTGGGAGGCTCTCTTCTTTAGTTTGCACAAATTTAAATATTTCCTGTAAGGCAGCTTGTTTCATATGAGCAGGAAAATATTTTTCAGAGAAGTAATAAATTATATCCTAGGGACTACGCACACAACCAGGAGTAAGAGTATTGTACCATGCTTTAGCATCACCCTTTAATGAGAAAGGAAATAATTTGAGAATAAAGTAATAACGAGTTTTCTCATCATGAGTAAAAAGGGTGGCTATATCATTCAACTTAGTAAGATGTGCCACAACAGTTTCAGTTTCATAACCATGGAAAGATCAGATTCAACCAAAGTAATTAACTTTGGGTCGACACAGAATTCATAATCCTTATCATCAATATAGATAGGTGAAGTAGCAAACTTAGGATCACATTTCATTATAGCATTCAGAGATTTTTCTTTATACTTGCATAGTAATTTCTCTAGATCATCTCTATCAATACAAGCAAGAATATCTCTAGTTGCTTCTTCACTCATAACATAACCTTCTGGTACCTTAGGCAATTCATATCTAGCAAGGCTAGTTCTAGCAGGTGTTTCGGGAATTTCAGTTTCAAGCTCATCATCAAATTCAACAACATCATGTTGTATAACTCTAGCAATTTGTTCATCAAGGAAATCACCAAGTGGCACATCATCATTATCAAGCAAGGTACTAGCATCATCATAAGCATCATTCATAGTAGAAGTAGCATCATGAATAACTTGCGACATATCAGGATTAATAGCATGTGGTGGTGTTGCAAGTTTACTCGTAACAGAAGGTGAATCTAAAGCAGAACTGGATGGCAGTTCCTTACCTCCCCTCATCTTAGAGGGATAAATCTTAGTCTTTGGATCCTTCAAATTCTTCATAGTGATAATATGATAATAATCCCAAGTGACTCAACAAATATAGCGATGCTCCCCGACAACAGCGCCAGAAAAAGGTCTTGATAACCCACAAGTATAGGGGATCGCAACAGTTTTCGAGGTTAGAGTATTCAACCCGAATTTATATATTCGACACAAGGGGAGCCAAAGAATATTTGAAGGTATTAGAAGCTGAGTTGTCAATTCAACCACACCAGGAGATTAATTATCTGCAGCAATATGATCAGTAGCAAAGTAGTTTGATAGTTTCGATAGTAGTGACAATAGCAATGATAACAGTAACAGTGATAGCAATAATTTGTAGCTAGTGTAACAGTGATGACAGCAGTTATTTGTAGCAAGTGTAACAGTCATGATAGCAATAGTAATGCAGCAAGATCAATAAGGATAAATTCGTAGGCATTGGATCAGTGACTTGTTGGATGATATTCATCATGTGACAGTTATAACCTAGGGCGATACGGCACTAGCTCCAGTTCATCGATATAATGTAGGCATGTATTCCGTAAATAGTCATATGTGCTTTATTAAAAGAACTTGCATGACATCTTTTGTCCTACCCTTCCGTGGCAGCGGGGTCCATATTGGAAACTAAGGGATAATAAGGCCTCCTTTTAAGACAGAACCGGAACAAAGCATTAACACATAGTGAATACATGAACTCCTCAAACTATGGTCATCACCGAGAGTGGGCCTGGTTGTTGTCACTCCGGGGTTGTCGGATCATAACCGTAGTAGGTGACTATAACTTGCAAGATCGGATCTAAAACATGGATATAATGATGAATTCATAAACGGTTCAGATCTGAAATCATGGCACCCGGGCCCAAAGTGACAAGCATTAAGCATAGAAAAGTCATAGCAACATCAATATAAGAACATTTTGGATACTAGGGATGAGGCCCTAACAAAACTAACTCGATTACATGATGAATCTCATCCAACTCCTCACTGACCAGGGAGCCTACGAAGGAAACTCACTCCCGTGGGGAGCATCATGGAATTGGCGATGGAGAAGGGTTGATGATGACGAAGAACGAAGACCCCCTCTCCGGAGCCCCAAATGGACTCCTTATCCGCCCTCGCAAGGAAGAACAGGGCTTGGCGGCGGCTCCGTCTCATGGCTCGCGATAATTCTTTCTTCCTGATTTTTTCTGGAATAATGCGATTTTATAGTATCAGGGGGGTCATCAGTGGGGCCACCAGGTGGGTACAACCCACCTGGGCGTGCCAGGAGAGGGGGGCGTGCCCTGGTGGGTTGTGCCCAACCAGGGGCCTGTTGGGGAACGCAGTAATTTCAAAAAAATTCCTACGCACACGCAAGATCATGGTGATGCATAGCAACGAGAGGGGAGAGTATTTTCTACGTACCCTCATAGGCCATAAGCGGAAGCGTTATGATAACGTGGTTGATGTAGTCGTATGTCTTCACGATCGACTGATCCTAGCACCGAAAGAACGACACCTCCACGATCTGCACACGTTCGGCTCAGTGACGTCCCACGAACTCATGATCCGGCAGAGTGTCGAGGGAGAGCTTTGTCAGCACGACGGCGTGATGATGGTGACGATGATGCTACTGGAATAGGGCTTCGCCTAAGCACCGCTACGATATGACCGAGGTAGATTATGGTGGAGGGGGGCACTGCACACGGCTAAGAGATCAATGTTCAACTTGTGTGTATTGGGTGCCCCCTCCCCCGTATATAAAGGAGTGGAGGAGGGGAGGGCCGGCCCTCTACTATGGTGCGCCCTAGGGAGTCCTACTCTCACCGGGAGTAGGATTCCCCCCTTTCCAAGTAGGAGTAGGAGAGAAGGAAGGGAAGGAGAGAAGAGAAGGAAGGAGGGGGCGCCGCTCCTCCCCCTTAGTCCAATTCGGACTAGGCCTTGGGGGGCGCGCAGCCTGCCCGAGGCAGCCCCTCTCTCTTTCCCCTAAAGCCCGATAAGTCCCATATACTCTCTGGGGGGTTCCGGTAACCTCCTGGTACTCCGGAAAATGACCAAACTCATCCGGAACCATTCCGATGTCCGAACACAGGATTCCAAAATATCGATCTTTATGTATCAACCATTTCGAGACTCCTCGTCATGTCCGTGATCAAATCCGGGACTCCGAACTACCTTCGGTACATCAAAACACATAAACTCATAATACCGATCATCACCGAACGTTAAGCGTGCGGACCCTACGAGTTCAAGAACTATGTAGACATGACCGAGACATGTCTCCGGTCAATAACCAATAGCGGAACCTAGATGTTCATATTGGCTCCCACATATTCTACGAAGATCTTTATCGGTCAAACCGCATAACGATATACGTTGTTCCCTTTGTCATCGGTATGTTACTTGCCCGAGATTCGATCGTCGGTATCTCAATAACTAGTTCAATCTCGTTACCGGCAAGTCTCTTTACTCATTCTGTAATGCTACATCCCGTAACTAACTCATTAGCTACACTGCTTGCAAGGCTTATATTGATGTGCATTACTGAGAGGGCCCAGAGATACCTCTCCGACAGTCGGAGTGACAAATCCTAATCTCGATCTATGCCAACTCAACAAACACCATCGGAGACACCTGTAGAGCACCTTTATAATCAACCAGTTACGTTGTGACGTTTGGTAGCACACAAAGTTTTCCTCCGACATTCGGGAGTTGCATGATCTAATGGTCATAGGAACATGTATAAGTTATGGAGAAAGCAATAGCAACAAACTAAACGATCATCATGCTAAGCTAATGGTTGGGTCAAGTTAATCACATCATTTTCTAATGATGTGATCTCGTTAATCAAATGACAACTCATGTCTATGGTTAGGAAACATAACCATCATTGGTTCAACGAGCTAGTCAAGTAGAGGCATACTAGTGACATTCTGTTTGTATCTATGTATTCACACATGTACTAAGTTTCCGGTTAATACAATTCTAGCATGAATAATAAACATTTACCATGATATAAGGAAACATAAATAACAACTTTATTATTGCCTCTAGGGCATATTTCCTTCAGTCTCCCACTTGCACTAGAGTCAATAATCTAGTTCACATCGTCATGTGATTTAACACCAATAGTTCACATCTTTATGTGATTAGTTCACATTTCCATGTGACTAACACCCAAAGGGTTTACTAGAGTCAATAATCTAGTTCACATCGCTATGTGATTAACACCCAAAAGAGTGATCATGTTTTGCTTGTGAGGGAAATTTAGTCAACAGGTCTGCCACATTCAGAGCCGTATGTATTTTGCAAATTTTCTATGTCTACAATGCTTTGCACGGAGCTACTCTAGATAATTGCTCCCACTTTCTATATGTATCTAGATCGAGACTTAGAGTCATCCAAACTGGTGTCAAAGCTTGCATCGACATAACTCTTTACGACAAACTCTTTGTCACCTCCATAACCGAGAAACATTTCCTTATGCCACTCAGGATATTTTTGACCGCTGTCTAGTGATCCACTCTTGGATCACTATTGTACCCTCTTCCCAAACTTATGGTGAGGTACACAATAGGTCTAGTACACAGCATAGCATACTTTATATAATCTATGACTGAGGCATAGGGCATGATTTTCATTCTCTTTCTATTTTCTGCCATGGCCGGGTTTTGAGTCATTACTCAACTTCACACCTTGCAACACAGGCAAGAACTCCTTTGACTTTTCCATTTTGAACTACTTCAAAATCTTGTCAAGGTATGTACTCATTTGAAATATATCAAGCGTCTTGATCTATCTCTATAGATCTTGATGCTCAATATGTAAGTAGTTTCATCGAGGTCTTTCTTTGAAAAACTCTTTTCAAACACTCCTTTATGCTTTCCAGAAAATTCTACATTATTTCCGATCAACAATATGTCATTCACATATACTTATCAGAAATGTTGTAGTGCTCCCACTCACTTTCTTGTAAATACAGGCTTCACCGCAAGTCTGTATAAAACCATATGCTTTGATCACTTTATCAAAGTATATATTCCAACTCCAAGATGATTGCACCAGTCCATAGATGGATCGCTGGAGCTAGCACACTTTGTTAGCACCTTTAGGATTGAAAAACCTTCTTGTTGCATCATATACAACTCTTCTTTAAGAAATCCATTAAGGAATGCATTTCTGACATCCATTTCCAGATTTCATAAAATGTGGCAATTGCTAACATGATTCGGACAGACTTAAACATCGCTACGAGTGAGAAAATCACATCGTAGTCAACATCTTGAACTTATCGAAAACCTTTTGCGACAATTGAGCTTTGTAGATAGTAACACTACTATCAGTGTCCGACTTCCTCTTGAAAATCCATTTATTCTCAATGGCTCACCGATCAACGGGCAAGTAAATCAAAGTCCATACTTTGTTCTAATACTTTGTTCTAATACATGGATCTCATCTCAAATTTCATGGCTTCAAGCCATTTCGCGGAATCTGGGCTCATCGTCGCTTCCTCATAGTTCGTAGGTTCGTCATGGTCAAGTAACATGACCTCCAGAATAGGATTACCATACCACTCTAGTGTGGAACGTATTCTGGTTGACCTACGAGGTTCAGTAGTAACTTGATCTGAAGTTTCATGATCAGCATCATTAACTTCCTCACTAATTGGTGTAGGAATCACTAGAACTGATTTCTGTGATGAACTACTTTCCAATTTGGGAGAAGGTAAAATTACCTCATCAAGTTTTACATTCCTCCCAATCACGTCTTTCGAGAGAAACTTCTTCTCTATAAAGGATCCATTCTTAGTAACGAATATCTTGCCTTCGGATCTGTGATAGAAGGTGTACCCAACAGTTTTCTTTGGGTATCCTATGAAGACGCATTTCTCCTATTTGGGTTTGAGCTTATCAGGTTGAAATTTTTTCACATAAGCATCGCAACCCCAAACTTTAAGAAATGACAACTTGGGTTTCTTGCCAAACCATAGTTCATAAGGTGTCGTCTCAACGGATTTAGATGGTGCCCTATTTAACGTGAATGCATCCGTCTCTAAAGCATGACCCTAAAACGATAGCGTTAAATCGGTAAGAGACATCATAGATCGCACCATATCTAATAAAGTACGGTTATGACGTTCGGACACACCATTACGTTGTGGTGTTCCGGGTAGCGTGAGTTGCGAAACTATTCTACATTGTTTCAAATGAAGACTAAACTCGTAACTCAAAAATTCTCCTCCACAATCAGATCGCAGAAACTTTATTTTCTTGTTACGATGATTTTCCACTTCACTCTGAAATTCTTTGAACTTTTCAAATTCAGACTTATGTTTCATCAAGTAGATATACCCATATCTGCTCAAATCATCTATGATGATCAGAAAATAACGATACCTGCCGCGAGCCTCAACACTCATCGGATTGCATACATCAGCATGTATTATTCCCAATAATTCAGTTGATTGCTCCATTGCTTTGGAGAACGGTGTTTTAGTCATCTTGCCCACGAGGCATGGTTCGCATGTTGGGGATCATTGCAGAAATTAAAAAAAATTCTATGCATCACCAAGATCAATCTATGTAGAGACTAGCAACGAGAGAGAGGGAGTGCATCTTCATACCCTTGAAGATCGCGATGCGGAAGCGTTACAAGAACGCGGATGAAGGAGTCGTACTCGCAGCTATTCAGATCGCGGTTGATTCCGATCTAAGTGCCGAAAAACGGCGCCTCCGCGTTCAACACACGTACAGCCCGGGGACGTCTCCTCCTCCTTGATCCAGCAAGGGGGAAGGACAATTTGGGGAAGAGCTCCAGCAGCACGACGGCGTGGTGGTGGAGCTTGCAGTTCTCCGACAGGGCTTCGCCAAGCTCAACGGAGGAGGAGGGGGTGTTGAAGAGGGGGAGGGCTGCGCCTTGGATGAGGTATTGCTGCCCTCCCTCCACCCCTCTATTTATAGGGTGAAGGGGGAAGGGGGTCGACCCCTCTAGATGAGATCTAGAGGAGGGCGGCGGCCAAGGGGAGGGGGCTTGGCCCCCAAGCCAAGGGGGCGCCCCCTTTAGGGTTCCCTCCAACCCTAGGCGCATGGCCCCTAGGGGGGATGGCGCCCAGCCCACTTAGGGGCTGGTTCCCTTCCACATACAGCCCATATGGCCCTCCGGGGCATGTGGACCCTCCCGGTGGACCCCCGGAACCCCTTCGGTGGTCCCGGTACAATACCGATAAACCCCCGAACACTTCCGGTGACCGTATGATTACTTCCCATATATAAATCTTCACCTACGGACCATTCCGGAACTCCTCATGACGTCCGGGATCTCATCTGGGACACCGAACAACATTCGGTAACTTCATACTATTTCCCATAACAACTCTAGCGTCACCGAACCTTAAGTGTGTAGACCCTATGGGTTCGGGAATCATGCAGACATGACCGAGACATCTCTCCGGCCAATAACCAACAGAGGGATCTGGATACCCATGTTGGCTCCCACATGTTCCGTGATGATCTCATCAGATGAACCACGATGTCGGGGATTCCATCAATCCCGTATACAATTCCCTTTGTCTACCGGTATGATACTTGCCCGGGATTCGATCGTCGGTATCCCTATACCTTGTTCAATCTCGTTACCGGAAACTCTCTTTACTCGTTCCGTAACACATCATACCGTGATCAACTCCTTGATCACATTGAGCTCATTATGATGATGTCTTAGCGAGTGGGCCCAGAGATACCTCTCTGTCACACGAAGTGACAAATCCCAGTCTCGATTCGTGCCAACTCAACAGACACTTTCGGAGATACCCGTAGTGTGCCTTTATAGCCACCCAGTTATGTTGTGACGTTTGGCACACCCAAAGTATTCCTACGGCATCCGGGAGTTGCACAATCTCATGGTCTAAGGAAATGATACTTGACATTAGAAAAGCTTTAGCAGACGAACTACACGATCTTGTGCTATGCTTAGAATTGGGTCTTGTCCATCACATCATTCTCCCAATGATGTGATCCCGTTATCAACGACATCCAATGTCCATGGTCAGGGAACCATAACCATCTATTGATCAACGAGCTAGTCAACTAGAGGCTCACTAGGGACATGTTGTGGTCTATGTATTCACACATGTATTACGATTTCCGGATAACACAATTATAGCATGAACAATAGACAATTATCATGAACAAGGAAATATAATAATAACCATATTATTATTGCCTCTAGGGCATATTTCCAACAGTCTCCCACTTGCACTAGAGTCAATAATCTAGTTACACTATGATGAATCGAACACCCGTAGAGTTCTGGTGTTGATCATGTTTTGCTCGTGGAAGAGGTTTACTCAACGGATCTGCGACATTCAGGTCCGTATGCACTTTACAAATATCTATGTCTCCATCTTGAACATTTTCACGAATGGAGTTGAAGCGACGCTTGATATGCCTGGTCTTCTTGTGAAACCTGGGATCCTTGGCCAGGGCAATAGTGCCAGTGTTGTCACAGAAGAGAGCCATCGGGCCCGACGTATTTGGAATAACTCCTAGGTCAGTAATGAACTCCTTCATCCAGATTGCTTCATGTGCTACCTCCGAGGCTGCCATGTACTCCGCTTCACATGTAGATCCCGCCACGATGCTTTGCTTGCAACTGCACCAGCTGACTGCCCCACCATTCAAAATATACACGTATCCGGTTTGTGACTTGGAGTCATCCAGATCTGTGTCGAAGCTAGCATCGATGTAACCCTTTACGACGAGCTCTTCGTCACCTCCATAAACGAGAAACATATCCTTAGTCCTTTTCAGGTACTTCAGAATATTCTTGACTGCTATCTAGTGTTCCATGCCGGGATTACTTTGGTACCTACCTACCAAACTTATGGCAAGGTTTACATCAGGTCTGGTACACATCATGGCATACATAATAGACCCTATGGCTGAGGCATAGGGGATGACACTCATCTTTTCTCTATCTTCTGCCGTGGTCGGGCATTGAGCCATGGTCAATCTCACACCTTGTAGTACAGGCAAGAACCCCTTCTTGGACTGATCCATATTGAACTTCTTCGATATCTTGTCAAGGTACGTGCTTTGTGAAAGACCAATGAGGCGTCTCGATCTATCTCTATAGATCTTGATGCCTAATATATAAGCAGCTTCTCCAAGGTCCTTCACTGAAAAACACTTATTCAAGTAGGCCTTTATGCTTTCCAAGAGTTCTATATCATTTCCCATCAATAGTATGTCATCCACATATAATATGAGAAATGCTATAGACCTCCCACTCACTTTCTTGTAAACACAAGCTTCTCCATAAATCTGCGTAAACCCAAACGCTTTGATCATCTCATCAAAGCGAATGTTCCAACTCTGAGATGCTTGCACCAGCCCATAGATTGAGCGTTGGAGCTTGCATACCTTGTCAGCATTCTTAGGATCGACAAAACCTTCTGGCTGCATCATATACAATTCTTCCTTAAGGTAACCATTAAGGAATGTTGTTTTGACGTCCATTTGCCATATCTCATAATCATAGAATACGGCAATTGCTAACATGATTCGAACGGACTTCAGCTTCGCTACGGGTGAGAAGGTCTCATCGTAGTCAACCCCTGGAACTTGTCGATAACCCTTAGTGACAGGTCGAGCTTTATAGATGGTCACATTGACATCCGCATCCGTCTTCTTCTTAAAGATCCATTTATTTTCTATGGCTTGCCGATCATCGGGCAAGTCTGTCAAAGTCCATACTTTGTTTTCATACATGGACCCTATCTCGGATTTCATGGCTTCAAGCCATTTGTTGGAATCTGGGCCCACCATCGCTTCTTCATAGTTCGAAGGTTCACCGTTGTCTAACAACATTATTTCTAGGATATGGTTGCCATACCATTCTGGTGTGGAACGTGTCCTTGTGGACCTACGAAGTTCAGTAGTAACTTGATCCGAAGTTCCTTGATCATCATCATTAACTTCCTCTCTAGTTGGTGCAGGCACCACAGAAACATTTTCTTGAGCTGCGCTACTTTTCGGTTCAAGAGGCAGTACTTCACCAAGTTCTACTTTCCTCCCACTTACTTCTTTCGAGAGAAACTCTTTCTCTAGAAAGGATCCATTCTTGGCAACAAAGATCTTGCCTTCGGATCTGAGGTAGAAGGTATACCCAATAGTTCCCTTAGGGTATCCTATGAAGACGCATTTTTCTGACTTGAGTTTGAGCTTTTCAGGTTGAAGTTTCTTCACATAAGCATCGCATCCCCAAACTTTCAGAAATGACAGCTTAGGTTTCTTTCCAAACCATAATTCATATGGTGTCGTCTCAACGGATTTCGACGGAGCCCTATTTAAAGTGAATGCGGCAGTCTCTAAATCATAACCCCAAAATGATAGCGGTAGATTGGTAAGAGACATCATAGATCGCACCACATCTAATAGAGTGCGATTACGACGTTCGGACACACCATTACGCTGAGGTGTTCCAGGCGGCGTGAGTCGTGAAACAATTCCACATTTCCTTAAGTGTGTGCCAAATTCGTGACTCAAATATTCCCCTCCACGGTCTGATCGTAAGAACTTTATTTTCTTGTCAGGTTGATTCTCAACTTCACTCTGAAATTCCTTGAACTTTTCAAAGGTCTCAGACTTGTGTTTCATTAAGTAGACATACCCATATCTACTCAAGTCATCAGTGAGGGTGAGAACATAACGATAACCACCGCGAGCTTCAACGCTCATTGGACCGCACACATCAGTATGTATGATTTCCAATAAGTTGGTTGCTCGCTCCATTGTTCCGGAGAACAGAGTCTTGGTCATTTTTCCCATGAGGCATGGTTCGCACGTGTCAAATGATTCATAATCAAGAGACTCCAAAAGTCCATCTGCATGGAGTTTCTTCATGCGTTTGACACCAATGTGACCAAGGCGGCAGTGCCACAAGTATGTGGGACTATCATTATCAACCTTACATCTGTTGGCATTCACACTATGCATATGTGTAACATCATGTTCGAGATTAAATAATAATAAACCATTGACCAGCGGGGCATGACCATAAAACATGTCTCTCATATAAATAGAACAACCATTATTCTCAGATTTAAATGAGTAGCCATCTCGCATTAAGCGAGATCCAGATACAATGTTCATGCTCAAAGCTGGCACTAGATAACAATTATTGAGGTTTAAAACTAACCCCGTAGGTAAATGTAGAGGTAGCGTGCCGACGGCGATCACATCAACCTTGGAACCATTCCTGACGCGCATCATCACCTCGTCCTTTGTCAGTCTCCGCTTATTCCGCAGCTCCTGTTTTGAGTTACAAATATGAGCAACCGCACCGATATCAAATACCCAGTAGCTACTATGAGTGCTGGTAAGGTACACATCAATAACATGTATATCATATATACCTTTGGTATTGCCGTCCTTCTTATCCGCTAAGTACTTGGGGCAGTTCCGCTTCCAGTGACCATTTCCCTTGCAATAAAAGCATTCAGTCTCAGGCTTGGGTCCATGCTTTGGCTTCTTCCCGGCAACTGGCTTACCAGGCGCGGCAACTCCCTTGTCGTCCTTCTTGAAGTTCTTCTTACCCTTGCCTTTCTTGAAACTAGTGGTTTTATTGACCATCAACACTTGATGTTCCTTTTTGATCTCCACCTCCGCTGATTTCAGCATTGAATATACCTCAGGAATGGTTTTCTCCATCCCCTGCATATTGAAATTCATCACAAAGCTCTTGTAGCTAGGTGGGAGCGACTGAAGGATTCTGTCAACGACCGCGTCATCCGAGAGATTAACTCCCAGCTGAGACAAGCGGTTGTGCAACCCAGACATTTTGAGTATGTGCTCGCTGACAAAACTATTCTCCTCCATCTTACAACTGTAGAACTTGTCAGAGACTTCATATCTCTCGACCCGGGCATGAGCTTGGAAAACCATTTTCAGCTCTTGGAACATCTCATATGCTCTGTGCTGCTCAAAACGCTTTTGGATCCCCGGTTCTAAGCTGTAAAGCATGCTGCATTGAACCAGGGAGTAATCATCACTACGCGACTGCCAGGCGTTCATAACGTCTTGAATTGCTGGGAAAACAGGTGCTTCACCTAGCGGTGCTTCAAGGACATATGCTTTCTTGGCAGCTATGAGGATAATCCTCAGGTTACGGACCCAGTCCGTGTAGTTGCTACCATCGTCTTTCAGCTTGGTTTTCTCTAGGAACGCGTTGAAGTTGAGGGCAACATTAGCGTGGGCCATTTGATCTACAAGACATATTGCAAAGATTTTTAGACTATGTTCATGATAATTAAGTTATCTAATCAAATTATTTAATGAACTCCCACTCAGATAGACATCCCTCTAGTCATCTAAGTGATACATGATCCGAGTCGACTAGGCTGTGTCCGATCATCACATGAGACGGACTAGTCATCATCGGTGAACATCTTCATGTTGATCATATCTTCTATACGACTCATGTTCGACCTTTCGGTCTTCTGTGTTCTGAGGCCATGTCTGTACATGTTAGGCTCGTCAAGTCAACCTAAGTGTATCGCGTGTGTAAATCTGGCTTACACCCATTGTATGCGAATGTTAGAACCTATCACACCCGACCATCACGTTGTGCTTCGGAACAACGGACCTTAGCAATGGTGCACAGTTAGGGGGAACACTTTCTTGAAATTATTGCGAGGGATCATCTTCTTTATGCTACCGTCGTTCTAAGCAAATAAGATGTAAAAACATGATAAACATCACATGCAATCAAATAGTGACATGATATGGCCAATATCATTTTTGCTCCTTTTGATCTCCATCTTCGGGGCGCCATGATCATCATCGTCACCGGCATGACACTATGATCTCCATCATCATGATCTCCATCATGGTGCCTTCATGAAGTCGTCTCGCCAACTGTTACTTCTACTACTATGGCTAACGTTTAGCGATAAAGTAAAGTAATTACATGGCGTTATCATTGACACGCAGGTCATACAATAAATTAAGACAACTCCTATGGCTCCTGCAGGTTGTCATACTCATCGACATGCAAGTCGAGATTCCTATTCCAAGAACATGATCAATCTCATACATCACATATATCATTCATCACATCCTTTTGGCCATATCACATCACACGGCATATGCTGCAAGAACAAGTTAGTCGTCCTATAATTGTTGTTGCAAGTTTTTTACGTGGCTGCTATAGGTTTCTAGCAAGAACGTTTCTTACCTACGCCAAAACCACAACGTGATATGCCAATTTCTATTTACCCTTCATACGGACCCTTTTCATCGAATCCGATCCGACTAAAGTGGGAGAGACAGACACCCGCTAGCCACCTTATGCAACTAGTGCATGTCAGTCGGTGGAACCTGTCTCACGTAAGCGTACGTGTAAGGTCGGTCCGGGCCGCTTCATCCCATGATGCCGCCGAATCAAGATAAGACTAGTAACGGCAAGTAAATTGACAAAATCGATGCCCACAACAACTTGTGTTGTACTCGTGCATAGAAACTATGCATAGACCTAGCTCATGATGCCACTGTTGGGGATCGTTGCAGAAATTAAAAAAATTCTACGCATCACCAAGATCAATCTATGGAGAGACTAGCAACCAGAGAGAGGGGAGGGTGATACGTCTCCAACGTATCTATAATTTTTTATTGTTCCATACTATATTATATCCTGTTTTGGACATTATTGGGCTTTATTATACACCTTTATTTTTTTGGGACTAACCTATTAACCGGAGGCCCAGCCCAGAATTGCTGTTTTTTGCCTATTTCAGAGTTCCGCAAAAGAAGAATATCAAACGGAGTCCAAACGGAATGAAACCTTCGGGAACGTGATTTTCTCACCGAACATGATCCAGGAGACTTGGACCCTACGTCAAGAAACAAAGGAGGAGGCCACGAGGTAGGGGGCGCGCCTACCCCCAGGCGCGCCCTCCACCCTCGTGGGCCCCCTGTTCCTCCACCAATGTACTCCTTCCTCCTATATATACCTATGTACCCCCAAACGATCAGATACGGAGCCAAAACCCTAATTCCACCGCCGTAACTTTATGTATCCACGAGATCCCATCTTGGGGCCTGTTCCGGAGCTCCGCCGGAGGGGGCATCCATCACGGAGGGCTTCTACATCAACACCATAGCCCCTCCGATGAAGTGTGAGTAGTTTACCTCAGACCTTCGGGTCCATAGTTATTAGCTAGATGGCTTCTTCTCTCTTTTTGGATCTCAATACAAAGTTCTCCCCCTCTCTTGTGGAGATCTATTCGATGTAATCTTCTTTTGCGGTGTGTTTGTTGAGACCGATGAATTGTGGGTTTATGATCAAGTTTATCTATGAACAATATTTGAATCTTCTCTGGATTCTTTTATGTATGATTGGTTATCTTTGCAAGTCTCTTCGAATTATTAGTTTGATTTGGCCTACTAGATTGATCTTTATTGCAATGGGAGAAGTGCTTAGCTTTGGGTTCAATCTTATGGTATCCTTTCCCTGTGACAGTAGGGGCAGCAAGGCACGTATTGTATTGTTGCCATCGAGGATAACAAGATGGGGTTTATATCATATTGCATGAGTTTATCCCTCTACATCATGTCATCTTGCTTAAAGCGTTACTCCGTTCTCTTGAACTTATTTCTCTAGATGCATGCTGGATAGCGGTCGATGTGTGGAGTAATAGTAGTAGATGCAGGCGGGAGTCGGTCTACTTGTCTCAGACGTGATGCCTATATACATGATCATACCTAGATATTCTCATAACTATGCTCAATTCTATCAATTGCTCAACAGTAATTTGTTTACCCACCGTAATACTTATGCTCTCGAGAGAAGCCACTAGTGAAACCTATGGCCCCCGGGTCTATTTTCCATCATATTAATCTTCCATCTACAAGCTACTTCCTTTTCCGTTTATCTTGCTTTCTTTACTTTGCATCTTTATCATAAAAATAGCAAAAATATTATCTTATCATATCTATCAGATCTCACTTCCGTAAGTGACCGTGAAGGGATTGACAACCCCTTTATTGTGTTGGTTGCGAGGATATTATTTGCTTGTGTAGGTGTGAGGGACTCGCGCGTGGCCTCCTACTGGATTGATACCTTGGTTCTCAAAAATTGAGGGAAATACTTACGCTACTTTGCTGCATCACCCTTTCCTCTTCAAGGGAAAACCAACGCAGTGCTCAAGAGGTAGCAAGAAGGAGTTCTGGCGCCGTTGCCGGGGAGTATACACAAAAGTCAACATACCAAGTACCCATCACAAACTCTTATCTCCCGCATTACATTATTTGCCATTTGCCTCTCGTTTACCTCTCCCCCCCCACTTCACCCTTGCCGTTTTATTCGCCCTCTCTCTCTGTCCTCCTTCTCTTTCTCTATTTGCCTCTTTTTGCCTGTCTCTTGTTTGCTTGTGTGTTGGATTGCTTGCTTGTCGTTATGGCTAGTCCCCTATCTTCTCCGTTGTCTCCCGAAAATGAAGTTCTTAATTTTAAGCAAAGGGAAGGAGCAAATCTAAAAGACGCTTGGTATAGAATTTGCAATGCTTAAAATAGATCTACCAAAAAGCAATCTACTTCCGTTCTTCTTCGCAATTTTTATGTAGGCACTACTCCTTGGCATAGATACATCCTTGATACCATTACCAGAGGGAATTTCTTGGGTAGCCACACTTTTGATTCTTATAATGCTATGATAGATTTGTTTGGCTCACCCCCTCTTTTGGTTAATGGAACTATGTTAACTTTGGAGCATGTAATGCAAATACTTGAAATTATTGAAAATAAAGTTGCTACCGAAGAGTTAATTGAAAATTTGGATAAAAAGATCCACGACCAAATTACTCAATATGGATCTAAAGTAGGAGTCACTTTGAAAAATATTAAGGAGAAGGAACCCATAGTTAATGAAAGAATAAATCAGGATTTCACTAGAATCGATGAACTTGAGGGTATCATCACCAACTTGGGAACTGCCTTTTCTTCCATAAAGAATACTCCAAGTCCTCCAACTAAAATTTCCAAGATTATGCATGTTCCTAAAAATAAGGGTGAATCCTCTTGCAAGGAAACTTCGGATCTTAAATCTATAAGTATTCACCCCAATCTTTTTGCTATCATTAAGGAACCATTTGCTACAAATGGTTTTTTTCGATTTTGTGCCTAGAATTTTGATAATTAATAAAAAGGAAGAAACTCTTAAGGGTGATAGATGTCTCACTAAAGAATTACCAACTAAAGATACCTAGATATATCCGTGCTTTTATGCCTAGCTAGGGGCGTTAAACGAGAGCGCTTGTTGGGAGGCAACCCAAGTTTATTTTTATTCCTTGCTTTTTGATACTGTTTAGTAATAAATAATTTATCTAGCCTCTTTTTTGGTTGTGTTTTTGTGTTTAATTAGTGTTTGTGCCAAGTAGAACCGTTGGGAAGACTTGGGGTAAGTCTTTTTAATATTTCTGTAAAAAAACAGAAACTTTAGCGCTCACGAGAATTGCTGCCATTTTTACTTGGAAAGTTATATTTAGTTAATTATTTTTTTAGATGATTAATAGATAAATTCCTAACGTCCATAAATTTATTTTAGAATTTTTGGGGTTCCAGAACTTGCGTTAGCTACAGATTACTACAGACTGTTCTGTTTTTGACAGATTCTGTTTTTCGTGTGCTGTTTGCTTATTTTGATGAATCTATGGCTAGTAAAATAGTTTATACACCATAGAGAAGTTTGAATAAAGTAGGTTTAACACCAATATAAATAAAGAATGAGTTGATTACAGTACCTTGAAGTGGTGTTTTGTTTTCTTTCGCTAACGGAGCTCGCGAGATTTTCTACTTTAAGTTTTGTGTTGTGAAGTTTTCAAGTTTTGGGTGAAAGATTTGATGGATTATGGAACAAGGAGTGGCAAGAGACTAAGCTTGGGGATGCCCATGGCACCCCAAGATAATCTAAGGACACCTAAAAGCCCAAGCTTGGGGATGCCCCGGAAGGCATCCCCCTCTTTTGTCTACTTCCATCGGTAACTTTACTTGGAGCTATATTTTTATTTACCACATGATATGTGTTTTGCTTGGAGCGTCTTGTATTATTTGAGTCTTTATTTGTTAGTTTTCCAAAATCATCCTTGCTGTACACACCTTTTGAGATAAACACACATGATTCGGAAATTGTTAGAATACTCTATGTTCTTCACTTATATCTTTTGAGTTATATAGTTTTTGCTCTAGTGCTTCACTTATATCTTTTAAAGCACGGTGGTGGATTTGTTTTATAGAAACTATTGTTCTCTCATGCTTCACTTAGATTATTTTGAGAGTCCTACAAAACAGCATGGTAATTTGCTTTAATTATGTTAGGCATTCAAGATTAATAAAAAAGTTTTCTTATGAGTGTGTTGAATACTATGAGAAGTTTGATACTTGATAATTGTTTTGAGATATGGAGATGGTGATATTAGAGTCGTGCTAGTTGAGTAGTTGTGAATTTGAGAAATACTTGTGTTGAAGTTTGTGATTCCCGTAGCATGGACGTATGGTGAACCGTTATGTGATGAAATCGGAGCATGATTTATTTATTGATTGTCTTCCTTATGAGTGGCGGTCGGGGACGAGCGATGGTCTTTTCCTACCAATCTATCCCCCTAGGAGCATGCGCGTAGTACTTTGTTTCGATACTAATAGATTTTTGCAATAAGTATGTGAGTTCTTTATGACTAATGTTGAGTCCATGGATTATACGCACTCTCACCCTTCCACCATTGCTAGCCTCTCTAATACGCGCAACTTTCGCCGGTATCATACACCACCATATACCTTCCTCAAAACAGCCACCATACTGCTACCTCTTGAGCACTGCGTTGGTTTTCCTTGAAGAGGAAAGGGTGATGCAGCAAAGTAGCGTAAGTATTTCCCTCGGTTTTTGAGAACCAAGGTATCAATCCAGTAGGAGGCTACGGGCGAGTCCCTCGCACTGCACAAAACAAATAAATCCTCGCAACCAACGCGATAAGGGGTTGTCAATCCCTTCACGTCACTTACGAGAGTGAGATCTGATAGATATGATAAGATAATATTTTTGGTATTTTGATAAAGATGCAAAGTAAAATAAAAGCAAAAGGAAATAACTAAGTATTGGAAGATTAATATGATGAAGATAGACCCGGGGGCCATAGGTTTCACTAGTGTTCTCTCAAGAGCATAAGTATTCTACGGTGGGTGAACAAATTACTGTTGAGCAATTGACAGAATTGAGCATAGTTATGAGAATATCTAGGTATGATCATGTATATAGGCATCACGTCCGAGACAAGTAGACCGACTCCTGCCTGCATCTACTACTATTACTCCACTCATCGACCACTATCCAGCATGCATCTAGAGTATTAAGTTCAATGAAAAGAGTAACGCCTTAAGCAAGATGACATGATGTAGAGGGATAACATCATGCAATATGAGAAAACCCCATCTTGTTATCCTCGATGGCAACAATACAATACGTGCCTTGCTGCCCCTACTGTCACTGGGAAAGGACACCGCAAGATTGAACCCAAAGCTAAGCACTTCTCCCATTGCAAGAAAGATCAATCTAGTAGGCCAAACCAAACTGATAATTCGAAGAGACTTGCAAAGATAACCAATCATACATAAAAGAATTCAGGAGAAGATTCAAATATTGTTCATAGATAAACTTGATCATAAACCCACAATTCATCGGTCTCAACAAACACACCGCAAAAAGAAGATTACATCGAATAGATCTCCACAAGAGAGGGGGAGAACATTGTATTGAGATCCAAAAAGAGAGAAGAAGCCATCTAGCTAATAACTATGGACCCGAAGGTCTGAGGTAAACTACTCACACTTCATCGGAGGGGCTATGGTGTTGATGTAGAAGCCCTCCGTGATGGATGCCCCCTCCGGCGGAGCTCCGGAACAGGCCCCAAGATGGGATCTCGTGGATACATAAAGTTACGGCGGTGGAATTAGGGTTTTGGCTCCGTATCTGATCGTTTGGGGGTACATAGGTATATATAGGAGGAAGGAGTACATTGGTGGAGGAACAGGGGGCCCACGAGGGTGGAGGGCGCGCCTGGGGGTAGGCGCGCCCCCTACCTCGTGGCCTCCTCCTTTGTTTCTTGACGTAGGGTCCAAGTCTCCTGGATCATGTTCGGTGAGAAAATCACGTTCCCGAAGGTTTCATTCCGTTTGGACTCCGTTTGATATTCCTTTTCTTCGAAACTCTAAAATAGGCAAAAAAACAGCAATTCTGGGCTGGGCCTCCGGTTAATAGGTTAGTCCCAAAAATAATATAAACGTGGATAATAAAGCCCAATAATGTCCAAAACAGTAGATAATATAGCATGGAGCAATCAAAAATTATAGATACATTGGAGACGTATCACATACCTACCTATTATGGCATTTCCATAGCCATTCCGAGATATATTGTCATGCAACTTCCATCGTTCGGTTTACTATGACACGCTCCATCATTGTCATATTGCTTTGCATGATCATGTAGTTGACATTGTATTTGTGGAAAAGCCACCGTTCATAATTTTTCATACATGTCACTCATGCATCATTGCACATCCCGGTACACCGCCGGAGGCATTCACATAGAGTCATATTTTGTTCTAAGTATTGAGTTGTAATTGTTGAGTTGTAAAGTAAATAAAAGTGTGATGATCATCATTATTAGAGCATTGTCCCAAGTGAGGAAAGGATGATGGAGACTATGATTCCCCCACAAGTCGGGATGAGACTCCGGACTTAAAAAAAAGAGGCCATAAAAATAAAAAAGGAAAAGGCCCAAATAAAAAAATGGGAGAAAAGAGAGAATGGACAATGCTACTATCCTTTTACCACATTTGTGCTTCAAAGTAGCACCATGATATTCATGATAGAGAGTCACCTATGTTATCACTTTCATATACTAGTGGGAATTTTTCATTATAGAACTTGGCTTGTATATTCCAATGATGGGCTTCCTCAAAATGCCCTAGGTCTTCGTGAGCAAGCGAGTTGGATGCACACCCACTTAGTTCTTTTTGTTGAGCTTTCATATACTTATAGCTCTAGTGCATCTGTTGCATGGCAATCCCTACTCACTGACATTGATATCTATTAATGGGCATCTCCATAGCCCGTTGATACGCCTAGTTGATGTGAGACTATCTTCTCCATTTTTGTCTTCTCCACAACCACCATTCTATTCCACATATAGTGCTATGTCCATGGCTCACGCTCATGTATTACGTGAAGATTGAAAAAGTTTGAGAACACCAAAAGTATGAAAAATTGCTTAGCTTGTCATCAAGGTTGTGCATGATTTAAATAATTTGTGTGGTGAAGATGGAGCATAGCCAGACTATATGATTTTGTAGGGATAACATTCTTTGGCCATGTTATTTTGAAGAGACATAATTGCTTAGTTAGTATGCTTGAAGTATTATTATTTCTATGTCAATATTAAACTTTTGTCTTGAATCTTTCAAATCTGAATATTCATACCACAATTAAGAGAATTACATTGAAATTATGCCAAGTAGCATTCCACATCAAAAATTCTGTTTTTATCATTTACCTACTCGAGGACGAGCAGGAATTAAGTTTGGGGATGCTTGATACCAGTACTAGGGAAAAGCCTAGCAGCAACGCGGGTTTTAGGCCTATCAGTAGCGCGGGGCGATGCGCTACTGATAAGGCGCTACAGCTAACGTATAGCAGTAGCGTGCCGCCGCCCACGCTACTGCTAAATCGACTTAGTAGTAGCGACTTCCCGGAGGAGCGCTACTGGTAATTAGTAGTAGCGCTTCTCCCTGCCCGCGCTGCTACTATTATTTCATATTTTATTTATTTATTATTTCATGTTGTTTTCGTACACCTTTACACAAGTTTTCATACAACAGGAATTTAGAAATTGTTTTTACATCATAATGAGTTATTACATCACGGGGTGAAAGAACCGTGGACTAGTTTCAAGTGGATGGACATCCACTTGAAACTAATCCGCGGTTCTTTCACCCAGTGATATAATATATATCATCATCATATCATTAACAACTTATCATCATAATACATCATTGTCATATAACACCTCCTCAAGATCATCGTTTTCATCAATGAGACATCACATAGCAATTGGTCACTAGTCGTAATCACAAGTACTCCTCATCATCAACTCTAACACATCGTATCACATAATAAACATATTGTACCTCATAGGACCTACTACATTCTCTTAGGACCTACTATATTCTCTAAGGTAAAATAGCAAAAAACAAGATAGCCCCTGACTCTCCATTATGGAGAATGGAGATTATCCTGTCTCCAATTCTTGCCTTTCGCTTAATGTTACTTCCAAGAACCTCCTTGCGAATGTCCAAACATTTTTTCCATTCTTTGTTTAGCATGCGTTCACCGGTTTTAGAAATCCGATATGCACAGGTGAGCTCCTTAGATTGACCTGGCTGTATGTTCAGAACTGCAAGGCAACCATTCTGATACATCAGATGAGGCACACAATCCATCGGGATTTTCTATTGAAAAACATAGTAATAACTTCGTAGTTAGCAATGATGTACTAGTTTTAGAAGTATGCAAAAGATGCACGGATATCGTAATAGTAAAAAATCTTACCAGGGTATCTCCATAGAAGTTACCGTGATTCAACACGTGCACTAGTGCACGTATTCAACATAATTTGGAGGAGTTCGATAATAGGTATTGTAATTCTCAAGATAAGTACAATAAGCAATCAGATGACTTTTCTCCTTATAAGTTAATTCGGAGCCATCAGTGTAGTGGGTTTTGTCTACCATCTTCTGCACATTCTTTGAAGATTCAAAATAAGCTATCAATGGAAATAAGGTGTCAACTATTTTCAAATAAACAATATAAATTAGTTAATAACTATGTTTGAGAAACTCACATTGCGGTAGAATCGGAAGCGTATCAACAAGGACCCAAATGTCCATATTGTCTTGCTCGATGTCAGGATCACCAAGATCCATGGTGACAATCATACCCTCATAAAAACCATACATTTTGCAAAGTGCTTCCCAATTTTGGCAACCAAAATGGGTTACGCTCTGAGAATTGTACAAATTTACTTCAAAATCGATATCACGATAGGTCCTTAGGTGTATTTTCTTTGTTTGAAAATTTTCATGGTCTTCAAAACCCATCCTCTCCAAGACATAGCGTCTTGCATGGCATGGGATAAGCTAGACGAATTGTAAAAGATGAAAATTAGACGTTGAAATAGTTGAAGTCATGCTTAATTACGAAAAAAACACTTGTCGTTGTTGCGTACCGTTTCAACATTGAAGGTCTCCTCGAGCTTAATGCTGAAGCGCCGATCTTCGTCCAACTCAACGAACCTGTCGCACATACCTCGATCGTCGTGGCACCAGCTGCACTCCCCCGGGAGACTGTCATCGTCCGAGTACGACATTTCCTACATTCATAATTCAAAGATTAAACTTGTACAATTAAATATATGTACTAAAAACCCTAAATTAGATCATTATTTTTCGAGAAAATCCAGGCCACTCGATATTTCCTACATATTCTAGCACAAGTCATGCCAGAATTCACGGAAAAATCTGGCATGACCTTTGCTAAAAAAGGACATATCGAGCGCCTGAAATTTGCCGGAATGGAAATTAATCAACACTCCGGCAAAACATAGGCCACTCGGAGGTGTAAACTGAACATGAACGGCCACTTGGGCAACCACATATCCTATTTGAGCAACACAAGATATACATGGATATTTGGCTGGTCTCACCTCGATGTCAGTGGGGGTCGGTGACGTGGACGACGGCGAGGATGATGGAGGGGCTCCTTGATTTCTGCAAAAGCAAAAACCATATAAGTTATCACTAATACATCTCGAATAATTGCTTAAACTAAAAAATAACAACAAATATGACATGTTCAACTAGTTTTATTAATTCAACTAGTTCTTACTAAATATAAACTTACTATAAATAGAAAAAAACTAGTTCTTTCTAAAAATAAAGTAGTTCAACTAGTTATATTAATTATCTTACTGAAAAAACATTAGTTCTATTAATTCAACTAGTTCAACTAGTTTATTAATTTACTTACTAAACTAGTTCAACTACAACTAAAGTGGTTCAACTAGTTTATTAATTTACTTACTAATTGTTTTAAACACTTACTAAAAATAGTAAAAATAAAAAACATTATACAATAGTTAACTAGTACCATCACTACTACTAATTAACATCTACTACTGCTAAAAATCATTATCTATGAACCCTAAATTAACATCTACTACTACTAAAAAGATCTAGTACTAACTAAGCAGAGAGAACGAGGGTGGGGGGAGGGGTGGGGGGCTTACAGAGAGGGGAGAGATGGTGGCGGGGAGGTGCTCGGCAACGGAGAGGTAGGGGCGGCGAGGGCGGGCTCGGGATCGGGAGGCGGCGGCAGGGTTGGGGGAGGCGGCGGCGACGGTGAGGTCGAGAGCGGCTGTAGGATCGAAAGTATGTCTACAGGGGTGATTAGACTACTTGACCAAATAAAAGCTTAACCTTTTCCCAATTTTAGTTCTTGGCAGATTTTAGCTATTTTAGGACAAGTCAAGCAATCATCACATAATTCAAGCAAGCATGCAAAGAGTATATTGGCAGCGGAAAGTAAAGCATGCAACTTGCAAGAATGTAAAGGGAAGGGTTTGGAGAATTCAAACGCAATATGAGACACGGATGTTTTTCCCGTGGTTCGGATAGGTGGTGCTATCCTACATCCACGTTGATGGAGACTTCAACCCACAAAGGGTAACGCGGTTGCGCGAGTCCACATAGGGCTCGACCCAAGGGTAACGGTTGCGCGAGTCCACACAAGGCTCCACCCACGAAGGGTCCACGAAGAAGCAACCACCCACAAAGGGTCCACGAAGAAGCAACCTTGTCTATCCCACCATGGCCATCGCCCACACAGGACTTGCCTCACTAGCGGTAGATCTTCACGAAGTAGGCGATCTCCTTGCCCTTACAAACTCCTTGGTTCAACTCCACAATCTTGTCGGAGGCTCCCAAGTGACACCTAGCCAATCTAGGAGACACCACTCTCCAAGAAGTAACAAATGGTGTGTAGGTAATGAACTCCTTGCTCTTGTGCTTCAAATGATAGTCTCCCCAACACTCAACTCTCTCTCATCATAGGATTTGGATTTGGTGGAAAGAAGATTTCAGTGGAAAGCAACTTGGGAAGGCTAGAGATCAAGATTCATATGGTAGGAATGGAATATCTTGGTCTCAACACATGAGTAGGTGGTTCTCTCTCAGAACAGACGAGTTGGAATGGTGTATGTGTTCTGATGGCTCTCTCCACGAATGAAGAGGAGGTGGAGGGGTATATATAGCCTCCACACAAAATCCAACCGTTACACACAGTTTTCCAATCTCGGTGGGACCGAATCACAAACTCGGTCGGACCGAAAATGTAAACCTAGTGACCGTTAGAGATTTTCGGTGGGACTGACATGCAACTCGGTAGGACCGATATGGTTAGGGTTTGGGCATAACGTAATCTCGGTGAGACCGATTACACAAACTCGGTGAGACCGAATTTGGTAATTAGCTAACTAGAGAGTTGGTCAGGTAAACTCGGTGGGACCTGATGAGGACGGACCGATTTGCTCTTTCGGTGAGACCGAAAAGTTACAAAGGGGAAACACTGAATTTACATTGCAATCTCGGTGGGACCGATTCGCTCTTTCGGTGAGACCGAAAAGTTACGAAAGGGAAACAGAGAGTTTGCAATCCCATCTCGGTGAGACCGAGATCCCTATCGGTAGAACCGAATTGCTAGGGTTTGGCAGTGGCTAATGACAAGTGAAACTCGGTGGCGCCGGATAGGAAGAATCGGTAGGACCGAGTTTGGCTTAGGGTTTAGGTCAAAAGTGGATATGGGAAAGTAGTTGAGGGTTTTTGGAGCATATCACTAGCACATGAAGCAAGAGGCTCATTAAGCAACACCTCATCCCTCCTTGATAGTATTGGCTTTTCCTAAAGACTCAATGTGATCTTGGATCACTAAAATATAAAATGAAGAGTCTTGAGCTTTTGAGCTTGAGCCAATCCTTTTTCCTTAGCATTTTGAGGGTTCCACTTTCACATCCATGCCATGCCAATCATTGAGCTTTCCTGAAATAATCATCTTGGAATAGCATTAGCTCAACGAGCTATATGTTGTTATGAATTACCAAAACCACCTAGGGATAGTTGCACTTTCAGCGGCTGTGAGGTCGAGAGCGGAGGGGGTGGGGGAGGCGGCGGCAACAGTGAGGTCGAGAGTGGTTGCGGGCGGCGGCGGTGAGGTTGACGGCGGCCTCGGGCGGTGGCGGTGAGGGCAGGCTCGGGCTCGGGCGGCGGCGACAAAGGAGTAGGGGAACAGTGGGGGGGAAGGAGGACTTAGCGAAATTTTGAGCGGGCGGGTGGTTAAGTCGAACTAGCAGTAGCGCACTTCAGGAAACGCGCTATAGCTAAAGTAGCTATAGCGCGTTTTCAGGAAAAACGCTACTGCTAAGTCTAAGCACGCATCAAAAATATACGTTGGTCATCATTGATCTTTTTGTGTAGAATCTAAATAGTCAACATATTTAAGGTGGTAAACACCTTGTTCGCTTAGAAGTATGGGACTAAACTTAATTAGGTGCAACACTTAGCAGCAGCGAGTTTTGCAGAAACATGCTGCTCCTAAGTACCTTAGCAGCAGCGCGTCCAGGGAAGGGCGCTACTACTATATCTAGCCTGGGGGCAAATCCGTGGCAATTATAGTAGTAGCGCTTGTTTCACCTAGAGCGCTACTGCTATCTAGTTATTAGTAGCGCGGTTCCTTTAAGCTCGCTACTGTTAGTTAGCAGTAGCGCCTGTTTTTAAACTACGCTGCTGCTAAGATTCTGTGTATAACGTTTTCCCTAGTAGTGTACGTCTCCAATGTATCTATAATTTTTTATTGTTCCATGCTATATTATATCCTATTTTGGACATTATTGGGCTTTATTATACACTTTTATATTATTTTTGGGACTAACCTATTAACCGGAGGCCCAGCCCAGAATTGTTGTTTTTTTGCCTATTTTAGAGTTTCGCAGAAAAAGAATATCAAACGGAGTCCAAACGAAATGAAACCTTCGGGAACGTGATTTTCAGAACGAACATGATCCAGAGGACTTGGACCCTACGTCAAGACATTAACCAGGAAGTCACGAGGTTGGGGGCGCGCCTACCCCCCCCCCCCCCCCCCCCCCCCCCCCCCCCAGGCGCGCCCTCCACCCTTGTGGGGCCCACATTGCTCCACCGGCGTACTTCTTCCTCCTATATATTCCTACGTACCCCCAAACTACCAGATACGGAGCCAAAACCCTAGTTCCACCGCCGTAACTTTCTGTATCCACGAGATCCCATCTTGGGGCCTTTTCCGGAGCTCCGCCGGAGGGGGCATCGATCACGGAGGGATTATACATCAACACCATAGCCTCTCCGATGAAGTGTGAGTAGTTTACTTCAGACCTTCGTGTCCATAGTTATTAGCTAGATGGCTTCTTCTCTCTTTTTGGATCTCAATACAAAGTTCTCCCCCTCTCTTGTGGAGATCTATTCGATGTAATCTTCTTTTGCGGTGTGTTTGTTGAGACCGATGAATTGTGGGTTTATGATCAAGTTTATCTATGAACAATATTTGAATCTTCTCTCAATTCTTTTATGTATGATTGGTTATCTTTGCAAGTCTTCGAATTATCAGTTTGGTTTGTCCTGGTAGATTGATCTTTCTTGCAATGGGAGAAGTGCTTAGCTTTGGGTTCAATCTTGTGGTGTCCTTTCCCAGTGACAGTAGGGTCAGCAAGGCACGTATTGTATTGTTGCCATCAAGGATAACAAGATGGGGTTTATATCATATTGCATGAGTTTATCCCTCTACATCATGTCATCTTGCTTAAAGCGTTACTCTGTTCTCTTGAACTTAATACTCTAGATGCATGCTGGATAGCGGTCGATGTGTGGAGTAATAGTAGTAGATGCAGGCAGGAGTCGGTCTACTTGTCTCGGACATGATGCCTATATACATGATCATACCTAGATATTCTCATAACTATGCTCAATTCTGTCAATTGCTCAACAGTAATTTGTTTACCCACCGTAATACTTATGCTCTCGAGAGAAGCCACTTGTGAAACCTATGGCCCCCGTGTCTATTTTCCATCATATTAATCTTCCATCTACAAGTTATTTCCTTTTCCACTTATCTTGCTTTCTTTACTTTGCATCTTTATCATAAAAACACCAAAAATATTATCTTATCATATCTATCAGATCTCACTTTCGTAAGTGACGAGAAGGGATTGACAACCCCTTTATTGTGTTGGTTGCGAGGATTTTATTTGCTTGTGTAGGTGCGAGGGACTCGCGCGTGGCCTCGTACTAGATTGATACCTTGGTTCTCAAAAACTAAGGGAACTACTTACACTACTTTGCTGCATCACCCTTTCCTCTTCAAGGGAAAACCAACGCAGTGCTCAAGAGGTAACAGAGTGCATCTTCATACCCTTGAAGATCGCGATGCAGAAGCGTTACAAGAACGCGGATGAAGGAGTCATACTCGCAGCTATTCAGATCGCGGTTGATTCCGATCTAAGCACCGAAAAACGGCACCTCCGCGTTCAACACACATACAGCCCAGGGACGTCTCCTCCTTCTTGATCCAGCAAGGGGGAAGGAGAAGTTGGGGAAGAGCTCCAGCAACACGACAGCGTGGTGGTGGAGCTTGCAGTTCTCCGGCAGGGCTTCGCCAAGCTCAACGGAGGAGGAGGGGTGTTGAAGAGGGGGAGGGCTGCACCTTGGATGAGGTATTGCTGCCCTCCCTCCACCCCTCTATTTATAGGGTGAAGGGGGAAGGGGGGCGACCCCTCTAGATGGGATCTAGAGGGGGGCGGCGGCCAAGGGGAGGGGGCGCCCCCTTTAGGGTTCCCTCCAACCCTAGGCGCACGGGCCCTAGGGGGGGTGGCGCCCAGCCCACTTAGGGGCTGGTTCCCTTCCACATACAGCCCATATGGCCCTCCGGGGCAGGTGGACCCTCCCGGTGGACCCCCGGAACCCCTTCGATGGTCCCAGTACAATACCGATAAACCCCCGAACACTTCCGGTGATCATATGATGACTTCCCATATATAAATCTTCACCTCCGGACCATTCCAGAACTCCTCGTGACGTCCGGGATCTCATCCGGGACTCCGAACAACATTCAGTAACTGCATACTATTTCCCATAACAACTCTAGTGTCACTGAACCTTAAGTGTGTAGACCCTACGGGTTCGGGAATCATGCAGACATGACCGAGACATCTCTCCGGCCAATAACCAACAGCGGGATCTGGATACCCATGTTGGCTCCCACATGTTCCACGATGATCTCATCGGATGAACCACGATGTCGGGGATTCAATCAATCCCGTATACAATTCCCTTTGTCTACCGGTATGATACTTGCCCGAGATTTGATCGTCGGTATCCCTATACCTTGTTCAATCTCGTTACCGGCAAGTCTCTTTACTCGTTCCGTAACACATCATCCCGTGATCAACTCCTTGATCACATTGAGCTCATTATGATGATGTCTTAGCGAGTGGGCCCAGAGATACCTCTCCGTCACACGGAGTGACAAATCCCAGTCTCGATTCGTGCCAACTCAACAGACACTTTCGGAGATACCCGTAGTGTGCCTTTATAGCCACCCAGTTACGTTGTGATGTTTGGCACACCCAAAGCATTCCTACGGCATCCGGGAGTTGCACAATCTCATGGTCTAAGGAAATGATACTTGACATTAGAAAAGCTTTAGCAGGCGAACTACACGATCTTGTGCTATGCTTAGAATTGGGTCTTGTCCATCACATCATTCTCCCAATGATGTGATCCCGTTATCAACGACATCCAATGTCCATGGTCAGGGAACCATAACCATCTATTGATCAACGAGCTAGTCAACTAGAGGCTCACTAGGGACATGTTGTGGTCTATGTATTCACACATGTATTACGATTTCCGGATAACACAATTACAACATGAACAATAGACAATTATCATGAACAAGGAAATATAATAATAACCATTTTATTATTGCCTCTAGGGCATATTTCCAACATCGCAAGCATCATATGATTCATAATCAAGTGATTCCAAAAGCCCATCAGCATGGAGTTTCTTCATGCGCTTTACACCAATATGACCTAAATGGCAGTGCCATATATAAGTTGCACTATCATTATTAACTTTGCATCTTTTGGCTTCAATATTATGAATATGTGTATTACCGCGATCAAGATTCAATAAACCATTCACCTTGGGTGTATGACCTCAGAAGGTTTTATTCATGTAAACAGAATAACAATTATCCTTGACTTAAATGGATAATCGTATTGCAATAAACATGATCCAATAATATTATGCTCTACACAAACACCAAATAACATTTATTTTAGGTTCAACACTAATCCCGAAGGTAAAGGGAGTGTGCGATGGTGATCCACCTCGCCCTTAACTAGTCTCTCTTTATTTTGCAACTCCCGTTTCGAGTTACTACTCTTAGTAACTGAACAAGTATCAAATACTGAGGTGTTGTTATAAACACAAGTAAAGTGCACATCAATAACATGTATATCAAATATATACTTTTGTTCACTTTGCCATCCTTCCTATCCACCAAGTATCTTGGGCAGTTCCACTTCCAGTGACCATTTCCTTTGCAGTAGAAGCACTCAGTTCCAGGCTTGGGTCTAGCTTTGAGCTTCTTCGTGGGAGCAACAACTTGCTTGCTATTCTTCTTTGAAGTTCCTATTTCTTTCCCTTTGCCCTTTTCTTGAAACTAGTGGTCTTTTTAACCATCAACACTTGATGCTATTTCTTGATTTCTACCTTTGCCGATTTCAGCATCGCGAAGAGCTTGTGAATTACTTTTGTTATCCCTTGCATATTATAGTTCATCAATAAGTTCTAGTAACTTGGTGATAGTGACTAGAGAACTTTGTCAATTACTATCTTATCTGGAAGATTAACTCCCACTTGATTCAAGCAATTGTAGTACCCAGACAATCTAAGCACATGCTCACTAGTTGAGCTATTCTCCTCCATCTTGTAGGCAAAGTACTGTCAGAGGCCTTCTACCTCTCGACACGGGCATGAGTATGAAATACCAATTTCAACTCTTAGAACATCTTATATGCTCTGTGGCTTTCAAAACGTTTTGAAGTCCCGGTTCTAAGCCGTAAAGCATGGTGCACTAAACTATCAAGTAGTCATCATACCGAGCTTTACCAAACGTTCATAATGTCTGTATCTGCTCCTAAAATAGGTCTGTCACCTAGCGGTGCATCAAGGACATAATTCTTCTATGCAGCAATGAGGATAATCCTCAGATCACAGACCTGGTCTGCATCATTGCTACTATCATCTTTCAACATAGTTTTTCTCTAGGAACATATCAAAAATAAATGGGGAGCAACATTGCAAACTATTGATCTACAACATAGTTATGCAAATACGATCAGGACTAAGTTCATGATAAATTAAAGTTCAATTAATCATATTACTTTAAGAACTCCCACTTAGATAGACATCCCTCTAGTCATATAAATGATCACGTGATCAAAATCAACTAAACCATTTCCGATCATCACATGAGATGGAGTAGTTTTCAATGGTGAACATCACTATGTTGATCATATCTACTATATAATTCATGCTCGACCTTTCGGTCTCCAGTGTTCCGAGGCCATATCTGCATATGCTAGGCTCGTCAAGTTTAACCCGAGTATTCCGCGTGTGCAAAACTGGCTTGCACCCATTGTATGTGAACGTAGAGCTTATCACACCCGATCATCACGTGGTGTCTCGGCACGACGAACTGTAGCAATGGTGCATACTCAGGGAGAACACTTATACCTTCAAATTTAGTGAGAGATCATCTTATAATGCTACCGCCGAACTAAGAAAAATAAGATGCATAAAGGATAAACATCACATGCAATCAATATAAGTGATATGATATGGCCATCATCATCTTGTGCCTTTGATCTCCATCTCCAAAGCACCGTCATGATCACCATTGTCACCGGCTTGACACCTTGATTTTCATCGAAGCATAGTTGTCGTCTCGCCAACTATTGCTTCTATGGCTATCGCTGCCGCTTAGTGATAAAGTAAAGCAATTACATGACGATTGCATTTCATACAATAAAGTGACAACCATATGGCTCCTGCCAGTTGCCGATAACTTTGTTACAAAACATGATCATATCATACAATAAAATTTAGCATCATTTCTTGACCATATCACATCACAACATGCCCTGCAAAAACAAGTTAGACGTCCTCTACTTTGTTGTTGCAAGTTTTACGTGGCTGCTACGAGCTGAGCAAGAACCGTTCTTACCTACGCATCAAAAACCACAACGCGGTATAGTGATTGCTTTTTGATCTTCAGAAAGAACCATGTTCATTGAATCCGATTCAACTAAAGTTGGAGAAACTGACACCCACCAGCCACCTGTGTGCAAAGCACGTCGGTAGAACCAGTCTCGCGTAAGCGTACGCGTAATGTTGGTCTGGGCCGCTTCATCCAACAATACCGCCAAATCAAGAAACAACTAGTAACAACAAGCAATATGTATATACCCACGCCCACAGCTCCTTTGTGTTCTACTCGTGCATATAACATCTATGCATAAACCTGGCTCGGATGCCACTGTTGGGGAATGCAGTAATTTCAAAAAAATTCCTACGCACACGCCAGATCATGGTGATGCATAGCAACGAGAGGGGAGAGTATTGTCTACGTACCCTCATAGACCATAAGCGGAAGTGTTATGACAACGCGGTTGATGTAGTCGTATGTCTTCACGATCGACCGATCCTAGCACCGAAAGTACGGCACCTGCGCGATCTGCACACGTTCAGCTCGGTGACGTCCCATGAACTCACGATCCAGCAGAGTGTCGAGGGAGAGCTTCGTCAGCACGATGGCATGATGACCGTGATGATGATGCTACCGGAATAGGGCTTCGCCTAAGCACCGCTACGATATGACCGAGGTGGATTATGGTGGAGGGGGCACCACACACGTCTAAGAGATCAATGATCAACTTGTGTGATTCCCCCCTTTCCAAGTAGGAGTAGGAGAGAAGGAAGGGAAGGAGAGAAGAGAAGGAAGGAGGGGGCGCCGCCCCTCCCCATTAATCCAATTCAGACTAAGCCTTGGGGGGAGCGCGGCCTGCCCTAGGCAGCCCCTCTCTCTTTCCCCTAAAGCCCAATAAGGCCCACATACTCCCCCGGGGGTTCCAGTTACCTCTCGGTACCCCGAAAAATGCCCGAACTCATCCGGAACCATTCCGATGTCCAAACATAGGCTTCTAATATATCGATCTTTACGTCTCGACCATTTTGAGACTCCTCGTCATGTACGTGATCAAATCCGGGACTCCGAACTACCTTCGGTTCATCAAAACACATAAACTCATAATACTGATCGTCACTGAACGTTAAGCGTGCGGACCCTACGGGTTCAAGAACTATGTAGACATGATCGAGACACGTCTCCGGTCAATAACCAATAGAGGAACCTGGATGTTCATATTGGCTCCCACATATTCTATGAATATCTTTATCGGTCAAACCGCATAACAATATACATTGTTCCCTTTGTCATCGGTATGTTACTTGCCCGAGATTCGATCATCGGTATCTCAATACCTAGTTCAATCTCATTACCAACAAGTCTCTTTACTCATTCCGTAATGCTACATCCCATAACTAACTCATTAGCTACATTGCTTGCAAGGCTTATATTGATGTGCATTACCGAGAGGGCCCAGAGATACCTCTCCGATAATCAGAGTGACAAATCCTAATCTCGATCTATGCCAACTCAACAAACACCATCGGAGAGACCTGTAGAGCACCTTTATAATCACCCAGTTATGTTGTGACGTTTGGTAGCACACAAAGTGTTCCTCCGGCATTCGGGAGTTGCATGATCTCATAGTCATAGGAACATGTATAAGTTATGGAGAAAGCAATAGCAACAAACTAAACGATCATCGGGCTAAGCTAACGGTTGGGTCAAGTCAATCACATCATTCTCTAATGATGTGATCTCGTTAATCAAATGACAACTCATGTCTATGGTTAGGAAACATAACCATCATTGATTCAACGAGCTAGCCAAGTAGAGGCATACTAGTGACATTCTGTTTGTCTATGTATTCACACATGTACTAAGTTTTCGGTTAATACAATTCTAGCATGAATAATAAACATTTATCATGATATAAGGAAATATAAATAACAACTTCATTATTGCCTCTAGGGCATATTTCCTTCAGGGCCCCTCTCTGGTGGGTCTTGACTCCAGAAATTCTTATTATTGATATAAAAAATCCTCGCAAAGTTTCGTTCCATTCCGAGAACTTTTATTTCTGCACAAAAACAACACCATGGTAGTTCTGGTGAAAAAAGCGTCAGTCCGAGGGAGGTTAGTTTCATTCAAATCATGCAAATTAGAGTCCAAAACAAGAGGAAAAGTGTGATAAAAAGTAGATACGTTGGAGACGTATCATCCGTCGGGGCAAAAACCACCAGAGAATCCTCCGGTCGGTGGCGATGAACTGAGATCAGCTCCGGAGAATCCCCAGCTTGCCCTCCAGCATGTCCTTCACTCGATCTGTCGAAAGAACGCGCCTTGAGCCCGCAACGTATGCCACCATGGCAAATTGAAACCGGGGCTCCAGATCCGCAACGATCCTCGACCGCCTGGTGATGCAGAGCTCCGCAGGTCCATCCTCCACATCGAGCGCGACCTGGAGCCGGAGGCGTCAGCGGTGGCCAGGCTATAGCTGCCACAGACTGGATGAACGACCGCGGCGGGGGGGGGGGGGGGGGGGGGGGAACACAAGACCCCAGAGATCCGGCGAGGACTGGCAAGCCACCTTGGCCAGCGCATCCCGCCGTACCTCGTCGACGGGGGAGGGGCTCCGTGGTCGCTTGCAGTCCCGGGAGCCATGTCCGTGGAGACCGCATCGAAAGCAGACGATGTCGTTCATACAGTCGGTCTTGTAGTGGCCCTTCCCTTCTCAAGAAAACGGAAGCACTTGTCCCGCATCTCCGGCGACACCTCGAGCCGCACCGCCTCGCACTCGAGGACGTGGCCACGCACGGCCAGCTCGCCGACTCCATGGCGCTTTCTCCACATCTCCTTGTTGGTGGGTGGCGGGTGATGTAGACACAGACCTAGGGTAGGGTAATAGGCCTGACCTATACGCCCCACCTAAAGTCTTGTCCTAAGAACTAAGGAGTTCAAGAATCAGAAGCAGGGGACCAACAAAGGTGTCGAAGCGAAGTCCACTCGACCTATCAATCACTCGGAGACCTCTCTTACTCAGGTCACTCGACCACCAAACCACTCGACATATCAGAAGACCTAAAGCCACTCCGCGCAGCAACGGTCAAGCATTCATTCGCATACTTAATGCTCATTTGTAGCACTTTAATACAAGCATTATCTGTAACGCCTCCTCTTAATGTATATTGAAGCCTGCGTAACGGAGGGGAGCTGGGGTCCTGGCGCACTCCATATAAGCCACCCCCCTCCTCTGGGACAAGGGTTCGCACCCCCGGTAACTCACACACGTATAATCCAGTCGACCGCCTCCGGGCTCCGAGACGTAGGGTTGTTACTTCCTCCGAGAAGGGCCTGAACTCGTAAACCTTGTGTGTACAACTCCTTCATAGCTAATATCTTGCCTCTCCATTCCTACCCCCATATTCTACTGTCAGACTTAGAACCACGACAGTTGACGCCCACCGTGGGGCAGGTGTCCTAGCGTCTTGTTGGAGAAGTTGCGATTTTTCCGATCCCCTTCATCATGGTTTCAGGCGGAGTTTTGGTGGAGGGACGCGAGATCCGTCTCGACGCGCTCACGTTCATCGCCGACGACTCCGCTTGGCTTCAGGAGGCTCCGCTCGACGTCGACGCGCTCCCTGTCCGCGGGGTAATGCACTTTCGCGCGTGCGTCCACGGCGTCCTCTTGCGGCAGCCGTCGACCCAGTATCGGTCGGCCCCTGTGTCGTCCTCCCTGTTTCCCGCCGGCGCAAGCGCTCCGGTCGGTCGAGACTTCAACGGTGGGTGAGACACGCGGTGGCTCGCCAGTCAACCACCCCCCAAGTCGCAGCGATCGAGCCCGACGAATCTCTCTACGGCCTGTTCGACTGGCTCCGCAGAGACTGCATCCGAGTGCGACAGCAGTGATCCAGCGGCAGAGGTTCTGATGGTCGATGAACCATGCAGTCCTCCCAGCTTTCCCTGCACCGACGGAGGCGACGGTGGAGGCGGTCCGTCGCATACTCACGAAGAGTATCTCCCCGAGCCCCTTACTTCGCTGCAGAGAGAAGAACTTCGCCGCCGGAACATGGATGCGCTGCACACTCCTATCGTTGGAGAAACCCCCGAGGACCGTGCCTTAGAGGACGCGCGCTTGGCCAACTTGGCTGAGCGCACTCGACTGGAGAACCTCCAGCGAGCACTCGACGAGCGTGCGCGACAGCGGATTCCAACATCCAGTCGACGACAGCTCTTTCCGCCACCGACTCAGGTATATCGAACTCCGATTCGGAATTTAGCAGCTGCAGCTCGTATAGCAGAGTCGATTCAGCCTTCTCAGTCGGAGGCTGGCAGAGGCTTGTTGCAGATCAGATCATTGCTCCGGGCGGCAGGAGATCAGAATTCAGCTGTGTCACAGTCGCGAAATAGGATCCATAGCAGATCCATCGCTGGAGATACAGTCCAGTCGGCCCACAGCCCAAGATCGCCCCCGAGGCGTGGGGGACGTGGAGACTGGCGCGATCAGAACAGGAACCGTGAGCAGTATGATCACCGACTCGATCGGGATGATCGACGTCGAGTACCCACCCCTCCCCCAAGGAGTGGATCGTACGTGCCTCGACAGCAGGATGACAGACGCCCTCACAGTGTTGGGCGAAGGATTCCAGTCGACCCCAGGGAGCCAGGCTTTGATGCGAGATCCATTCTCGTTCAGGGTTTGGTAGACAGGAACAGAGCCCACTGAGAAGGTCGAGACAGAGATGTACCCACCAGCAGCAGAGTACATGTCTCAGGACCAGAGTGCTTCAGTAGAGCCATCAGAGCCGTGGTGATTCCTCCCAACTTCAGGTTGGCGACTGGAGTCAGTAAGTTCACTGGTGAGTCCAAGCCTGATACTTGGCTTGAGGATTACCGAGTGGCTGTTCAGATTGGCGGCGGTAACAATGAAGTGGCAATGAAACACCTGCCTCTTATGTTGGAAGGCTCGGCCAGAGCATGGCTGAATCAGTTAGCGCCCAGCGGCATTTACACTTGGGAAGATCTTGCCTGAGTGTTTGTCAGAACATTTGAAGGAACTTGCAAGTGACCAGCAGGGTTGACAGAGCTGCAATCTTGCATGCAGAAGCCGAATGAAACTTTGAGGGCCTACATCCAGAGATGGATTACATTGCATCACACAGTAGAGAACATATCTGATCACCAAGCAGTCTGTGCCTTCAAGGAAGGCGTTAAGTACAGAGAACTGAACCTGAAATTCAGTCGAATCGGAGACATGTCTCTGAGTCGAATGATGGAGATTGCCACCAAGTATGCCAATGGTGAAGAAGAGGATCGGCTCTGGAGTGGCAAGCACAAGTCAGCCGCCCACGAAACCGGAGGAGGGAACTCCAGTCGGAAGCAGAAGCGGAAAGCCAAGCCAGCTGCTCCTGGAGAAGCCTTGGCCGTGACTCAAGGAAAGTTCAAGGGGAAGCCCAAAGGGCCTTGGAACCCCAAGAAGGTGAAAGACCAAGACGGAAATGATGTGTTGGATCTGCCATGTCACATTCACACAAAGAAAGATGAAGAGGGTAAACTCATTTATCCGAAGCATACCACTCGACAGTGCCGGCTCTTAATCCAGCAGTTCCAAGGGAAACAGCCCAAAGATAAGGAAAATGAGTCGGAAAAAGTTGAGGACAAGGAAGATAGTGATGATGGGTATCCCCAGGTCAATTCTACCCTGATGATTTTTGCTGATGTTGAAAGCAAAAGTCGATTGAAAGTTATCAACCGAGAAGTGAATATGGTCGCCCCGGCGACACCAAGTTATTTGAAATGGTCTCAGACTGCCATCACATTCGACCAGTCCGATCACCCGACGCACATAGCCACCCTTGGGAGGCAAGCTTTGGTGGTCGAACCAATTGTTGAAGGCACTCGACTGACCAAGGTTTTGATGGATGGAGGCAGTGGCCTGAATATACTGTATGCAGAGATGTTGAAAGGGATGGGCATTCCGATGTCCAGACTCAGTACCAGCAACATGAGCTTCCATGGAGTCATTCCTGGAAAAGAAGGCCGAGTCACTCGGCCAACTTGCTCTTGATGTGGTTTTCGGTGATTCCAAAAATTACCGCAAAGAAAAGTTGACGTTTGAAGTTGTGGACTTCCAGAGCGCTTATCATGCTATTCTAGGCAGGCCAGCTTATGCATGATTCATGGCTCGACCATGTTACGTGTACCTCAAACTAAAGATGCCTGGTCCCAGAGGTGTGATCACTATTACCGGCAATCGGAAGAAAGCGGAAGAGTGCTTTCAGAAAGGCTCAAAGATCGCCGATGCTCAGATGGCAGTGGTAGAGCTGCAGGAATACCAGAAAACTGCAGACCCGAGTGATTTGTTGCGAGCCAAGAAGCCCACTACGGAATCAGCGTTTCAGTCGTCCGGTGAGACAAAGCCGATTCACATTCACCCGACCGACCCCAGTGCTGCTCCGACTCATATCTCTACGACACTCGACTCCAAATAGGAAGAAGCGCTCATCCAGTTCCTCCGTGAGAACTGGGACATCTTCGCATGGAAGCCTTCTGACATGTCGGGTGTTCCCAGAGGGTTGGCTGAGCATCGTCTACGAGTCGACTCAAAAGTGAAACAGGTCAAAGAACATCTTCAATGGTCCGCCGTCCAGAAGAGAAAGGCCATCGGCGAGGAGGTGGCTCGGCTCTTAGCAGCAGAGTTTATCCGAGAGATTTACCACTCCGAGTGGCTCGCCAATGTTGTCATGGTCCCCAAGAAGGACAAGTCACTTCGCATGTGCATTGACTTCAAACATATCAATCGGGCCTGCCCGAAAGATCATTTTCCTCCCCCCCCCCCCGCATCGACCAGATAGTCGACTCGACTGCGGGATGCGAGCGCCTGTCTTTTTTAGACGCCTATTCCGGTTACCATCAGATCCGTCTATATGGTCCCGACGAGATCAAAACAGCTTTCATCACTCCATTCGGGTGCTTCCATTATGTTACCATGCCATTCGGCCTCAAAAATGGCAGAGCCACGTTCATGAGGATGATTCAGAAGTGTTTGCTCACTCAAATCAGTCGGAATGTGGAAGCATACATGGATGATATTGTGGTCAAGTCACGGAAAGGTTCCGACCTGCTGACTGACCTTGCTGAGACATTTGCCAACCTCAGGAGGTATGATATCAAGCTTAACCCATCAAAGTGCACACTCGGAGTTCCTGGCGGAAAGTTACTCGGTTTTCTCGTTTCCGAACAAGGAATCGACGCCAACCCAGAAAAAATTGGTATTATACTCCGAATGAAGCACCCTGTGCGCATGCACGATGTCCAGAAGCTTACTTGTTGCTTCACCGCTTTAAGTCGATTCATTTCTCGTCTCGGTGAAAAGGCATTGCCTCTTTACCGACAGATGAAGAAGTCAGACATGTTCGAGTGGACTCCTGAAGCTGATGCAGCGTTTGCAGAGCTAAAAGCCCTGCTCTCCACCCAGCCGGTGCTTGCTGCCCCAATCAGCGAAGAGCCTTTGCTGCTTTACATTGCAGCCACGGGACAAGTCGTTAGTTCAGTACTTACGGTCGAGCGGGAAGAAGAAGGAAAAACCTTTAAAGTTCAGCGCCCAGTATATTATGTTTCTGAAGTTTTGACCCCATCAAAGCAAAGATATCTTCATTATCAGAAGCTCGTATATGGGATTTATATGACCACGAAGAAGGTTGCACATTACTTCTCTGACCATTCCATTACAGTCGTCAGCGACGCTCCATTGTCAGAGATTCTGCACAACAGAGATGCAACTGGTCGAGTGGCAAAATGGGCGATTGAACTCCTTCCCCTAGATATCAAGTTTGAGGCAAAGAAAGCTATCAAGTCCCAAGCAATTGCAGATTTCGTCGCCGAGTGGAATGAACAGCAACTGCCGACTCAAGTTCACTCAGAGCACTGGACCATGTTCTTCAACGGTTCTAAGATGCTGAATGGTTTCGGTGATGGGGTAGTATTGGTTTCCCCTCGAGGAGATAAGCTCAGATATGTTCTCCAAATCCACTTTGATTCCTCCAATAACGAAGCAGAATATGAAGCACTTTTGTATGGGTTGCGCATGGCCATTTCACTTGGCGTCCGTCGCCTCATGGTCTATGGCAACTCAGATTTGGTGGTGAATCAAGTGATGAAGGAGTGGGACGTCAGAAGTCCATCCATGACCGGTTATTGCAATGCAGTGAGAAAGCTAGAGAAGAAATTCGAGGGGTTAGAGCTGCATCATATACCCCGACTGAAAAATCAAGCAGCTGATGATTTGGAAAAAATAGGTTCCAAGAGAGAAGCCATTCCCAGCAATGTGTTTCTGGAACACATTCACACACCATCAGTTCAAGAGGATCCTTTCACCGAAGAAGTCCCGCGACCAAAAAGTGCCACGGATCCAACTGAAGTTGAGGTTCCAGCAGTGGTCGACCTGATCATGGAAGTTTTGGTCATCACTCCCGACTGGACAGTGCCGTACATCACGTACATCTTAAGGAAAGAACTCCCAGAGAATGAAGAAGAGGCTCGACAGATGTCCGTCGATCTAAGGCCTTCACTGTGATAAAGGGACAGTTGTACAGGGAAAGCGCGACTGGAGTCGGTCAAAAATGTATAACGCCAGAAGAAGGTCAAATAATTCTTGATGATATCCACTCGGGGACCTGTGGCCATCATGCGTCCTCTCGGACCATCGTGGCTAAAGCACACCGAGCGGGATTTTACTGGCCAAAAGCAAATGAGATGGCAAAGGAGATAGTCGACAAATGTGAAGGATGTCAGTTCTATTCCAATATGTCGCACAAACCCGCCTCAGCCTTGAAGACCATTCCACTCGTCTGGCCCTTCACTGTTTGGGGATTGGATATGGTTGGACCGCTGAGAACTGGCAGGAGCGGCTTCACCCATGTGCTGGTGGCAGTCGACAAATTCACTAAATGGATTGAAGCTAAACCTATCAAGAATCTTGATGCCTGCACCACTATCAGCTTTATCAGAGAGTTGATATTCAGATATGGAGTTCCGCATAGCATCATCACTGACAACGGGTCAAACTTCAATTCCGACAAGTTCAGAGCTTTTTGCGCCTCTCAAGGCACACGAGTCGACTACACGTCAGTCGCTCACCCCCAGTCGAATGGACAAGCAGAAAGAGATAATGGTCTAATTCTCAAAGGACTAAAACCTCGACTGATGCGTGATCTCAAGCATGCAGCAGACGCATGGGTCGACGAACTTCCGTCAGTTCTTTGGGGGTTGAGGACCACCCCGAATCGATCGACTGGACGAACCCCATTCTTTCTGGTCTATGGAGCTGAAGCAGTTTTGCCGAGTGACTTGCTTCACAATGCACCCCGAGTCGAACTCTACTCTGAAGATGAAGCAGAACAAGCCCGGCAGGACTCAGTCGACCTCCTAGAAGAGGAAAGAGAGATGGCCATGATCCGATCGACCATCTATCAACAGGACTTGCATCGATTCCATGCCAGAAATGTGAAGAGTCGAGCCTTCCAAGAAGGAGACTTGGTCCTCCGAGTGGATCAACAGAAACCACACAAGCTCGCTCCTACTTGGGAAGGTCCTTTCATCGTCACCAGAGTTCTCCACAATGGAGCATACCATCTTTACAATGTCGATCGCCAGATTGATGAGCCACGAGCCTGGAATGCGGAGTTGCTCCGCCCCTTTTATACTTAAGTACTCACTCGGATGAGATGTAATAAGAGATACCTTTGTAGTTTGTTTATCAAAAGACAAAAGTGTTATAATTTTCCCAGTGATTGTTGTTGCTTTTGTTCATGTGAGAAATCCCCCAGTGGGTGGCTTAGCAGCGAATCCATTTCGCCTAAGTTTTAAAAAATCCTACCGAGTGGTGAGCCAGCCTCCCACTCCGGGGCTTAGCTGCGAATCCATTTCGCCTAAGTTTTAAAAAAAAATCCTACCAAGTGGTGAGCCAGCCTCCCACTCGGGGGCTTAGCTGCAGTCCAAGTACTCGCCTAAGTTTTAAAAATCCTACCGAGTGGTGAGCGATCCTCCCACTCGGAGGCTTAGCTGCAGTCCAAGTACTCGCCTAAGTTTTAAAAATCCTACCGAGTGGCGGGCGATCCTCCCACTCGGAGGCTTAGCTGAAGTCAAGTACTTGCCTAAGTTTTAAAAATCCTACCAAGTGTCGGGCGATCCGCCCACTCGGAGGCTTAGCTACAGTCAGTACTCGCCTAAGTACTCCCCACCTCAGAGCTGCATTCCAAGCACAAAGAGTATTCCGAGCAAAAAACAAATTCCAGTCGAAAGCAAACACCAGCATATTCAGAAATAAACCAAGTTCGGATAAACCCCAAGGTCCCAGACGGCAGATCAAAAGTATTCGAGCATCAAGCCCGATGAAGTTTAACGGTTACACAATCACTCAGCATTCCGAGGCAAATAAAAGTGGAGCATAATGTTTTTCGGTCACGCATCAGGAGAAGGACTGGCTGGGTCGCAGAAACTGTCGAGGTCAATGCTGTCTGCAATGCGAGTGGCGGCGTCAAGGAAGGTGTCCATGAAAGACTGAAATGTATGCTTCCTCGTGTTAGCAACCTTGAGCTCCGCCAACTTGTCTTCTTTGACATCCTTGCAGTGCACTCGAACCAGAGACAGAGCGACGTCAGCACCACAGCGAGCAGATGACTTCTTCCATTCTCGCACGCGTTCAGGGATTTGATTCAGTCGAGCCATCAAAGACTCGAGATCTTATGACAGCTCCGCCTGAGGCCAAAGACCAACATCAACCCGAGTCATTGCAGCTTTCAAGCGTGCCAGATAAGCAACCGCGCTATCCATGCGAGACTCCAACCGCAGCACGTTCATCGCAACATCATCTTTGACTGGACAGTTGATGGGATCGAGACCCGTCTCGATCCGCCCGGTTTCCGCTTCAAAGTCTTGGCAAAGTTTTGCATGATCGAGAGAATTATGAGTCGACGGCACCACTAGACTTGTCAATCGACAAAAATAAGACGGATTAGTCAATACCTTCAAGTTTCAAGACTAGCTTTGCAGCAAGTTGGCCCAGATAAGACTCTAGCTCGCCATTCTTGGCCTTGAGGCTTCCAAGTTCGTTGGTCAACTTCTCTTTGTTCTTCTTTAGTCGCTCAACCTCCTGATTGGCGTTAGATACAACAGTCTTCAGCTTGGAGTTTTCTTCTTCTAACTTGCCGACTGAAGCAAGCTTCTTGTCAGCAAGCGCTGTCTTCTCGCGCGCCTCCTTCTGTGCTGTGGCAAGATCCAGATCCTTCTTCTCCAGAGCTTCCTTCATTTTCTCTAAATAAATAACATTCTTCAGGCGAGCTTGGAGTTGGCGGTTTTCACTACATACATCTGCTCAAGTGAAGCCACTTGGTTCAAAGATGGAAAGGAAAAGTGCCAGTGTTGGGATATGGAGCGGTCGATTGGTTACCACCCATGGCAGCTACTTCATCACGAGCGGTCTTGAGGTTCTTCTTGGCCAGTTCCAGATCAAGGTTGAGGCTGATTTGTTGTTTGTTCATGTCAGAAAGTTGAGCCCCAAGATCACAAGATTTCTGCAGTCATAGCCATATCAGTCGACAGAGATAAAAAAGAGATAATTATTCTAAGACTACCGCCGAATCAAACATTCAACGACAGTCTCGGGGACTACACCTAGTGGGTGCACTTAGCGTGCCCCCACTGATTTCCAGATCATAGTCGATGGTTGACTGTCCTTCAAAAAAAAGGAAGACAGGTCCAAATTCTCAGACCACAGTCGACTGCCCGCAGTCAACTACGGTCTCGGGGACTACACCCAGTGGGTGCACTTAGTGTGCCCCCACTAGTACAAAGAATCAGTTCGAACCGACACAAAGAGATATACTATTTCCGAACAGCCACACTCCAGTGGGTGGTCAGACAAAAAAATGGTCGATCGAAAAATCAACTAACCTGGACATTGGTTTGCATGGCAGCTCCGGCGTTGAAGGCCACCTGAGTGGCCTCATGCACCACCTTTAGCTGCCCCATCACAAGGTTCAGTTGAAGAAGAGCTTCTGAAAGCACAAGTGCTCCCTAGGTGGTTTTGATAATTGATGACAACATATCTCTTGTTGGACTAACATTTCGATCTAGCATGTTTCAGATAAGTTCAACAATGGAGTGGCATGGACTAAAAGTTGTGGGAACTCCTTCAAGATGCTAAGGACAAAGGATTGGCTAAAGCTTCAAGCTCAAGACTTCTCATTTTACATTTTAGTGATCCAAGATCACATTGAGTCCATAGGAAAAGCCAATACTATCAAGGAGGGATGAGGTGTTGCTTAATGAGCCTCTTGCTTCATGTGCTTAGTGATATGCTCCAAAACCCTCAGCTACTTTTCCACTTCCACATTTGACCTAAACCCTAAGCCAAACTCGGTCCTACCGATTCTTCCTATCCGGCGCCACCGAGTTTCACTTGTCATAAGCCACTGCCAAACCCTAATCATTTCGGTCTCACCGATGGGATCTCGGTCTCACCGAGATGGGCTTGCAAACTCTCTGTTACCCATTGCAATATTCTCGGTCCTACCGAGATATGCAATCGGTTCCACCGAGTTTGCTTGGCCAAATCTCAGTTTCACTTATTACCCAAATCGGTCCCACCGAGTTTGAGTAATCGGTCAAACCGAGTTTTGGATTTACCCTAACCCTAGCACATCGGTACCATCGGGTTGATCCAGTCGGTCCCACCGAAATCTCTAACGGTCACTAGGTTTACATTTTCGGTCCGACCGAGTTTATTGATTCGGTCCCACCGAGATTGGAAAACTGTGTAACGGTTGGATTTTGTGTGGAGGCTATATATACCCCTCCACCTCCTTCTCTTTCGGTGAGAGAGCCATCAGAACGCATACACCATTCCAACTCATATGTTCTGAGAGAGAACCACCTACTCATGTGTTGAGACCAAGACATTCCATTCCTACCATATGAATCTTGATCTCTAGCCTTCCCAAGTTGCTTTCCACTCAAATCTTCTTTCCACCAAATCCAAATCCTATGAGAGAGAGTTGATTGTTGGGGAGACTATCATTTGAAGCACAAGAGCAAGGAGTTCATCATCAACACACCATTTGTTACTTCTTGGAGAGTGGTGTCTCCTAGATTGGCTAGGTGTCACTTGGGAGCCTCCGACAAGATTGTGGAGTTGAACCAAGGAGTTTGTAAGGGCAAGGAGATCGCCTACTTCGTGAAGATCTACCGCTAGTGAGGCAAGTCCTGTGTGGGCGATGGCCATGGTGGGATAGACAAGATTGCTTCTTCGTGGACCCTTTGTGGGTGGTTGCTTCTTCGTGGACCCTTCGTGGGTGGAGCCCTGTGTGGACTCGCGCAACCATTACCCTTGGGTGGAGCCCTGTGTGGACTCGCGCAACCGTTACCTTTTGTGGGTTGAAGTCTCCATCAACGTGGATGTAGGATAGCACCACCTATCCGAACCACGGGAAAAACATCCGTGTCTCCAATTGCGTTTGAATTCTCCAAACCCTTCTCTTTACATTCTTGCAAGTTGCATGCTTTACATTCCGCTGCTCATATACTCTTTGCATGCTTGCTTGATATGTATTGTGTGTGTTGAAATTGTGCCTAAACTCCACTTAAACCGAAAAAGCTTAAAAATTGCAACTTGAGCATTATGTGTCTAATCACCCCCCTCTAGACACATCTACTTCTAGATCCTACAGCTTCTTTGGCAGCATCCGGTGGATCGTCCGGAGTCTGATATGCAGCAAAAAGTGACGGAGGTAGAGCAGTCGAAGTAGCCGCCGGATCTGAAGCATGGAATGACGTCGGCGCAGCAGGAGCCTGAGCAGCTGATCCCGAGGAACAATCAGTCGACAGAGGAACAGCGAAGGTGACGTTGGTTCGAGCCGGGTCTGTCGACCGCTCGACCGTCGCCGCAGGCGTCCCAGTCGACCGAAGAACTTGGGCTTTGGTCGCCTTCCTGTCCGGCTCCTTGTCCTTCCACCTCCTTCCTCTCAGCGGTACTTCCTCTTCGTCGTCTGGGAGCACAACAATGTCTCGTGGAGCTGCAATAAACAGAGAGAGCCATAAAGACAACCGACCAATATTCCAGTCGACCAAACAAACTTCGAGTCAGGCAAACTTACTGGCTTTGGAGGTAACAGCATCATCAGCTTCCTCATCGGCAGGGGTCTTGTCAACATCCATATCAGTTACAGCCGAGGTCGGGCTATACAGGTCCATCATCCGCTCGGTCAGAACAAGAAAACCGATCGGAACGAGAAAATATGAGAAGAACATTTACCCAGAGGCAACATGGACGTCCATCTTGATCCTGGGCAAGGTCTTCCGAGCCTTCGAAGGATTAGCTTTGGGCTGCTTGGGGACCGTCTCAGTCAACTCTAGAGTCGGAGACCGAGTGCGCTTGTGAGATGGAGCACTCGACACCGCGGCTTTGCCGCGTCTGCTCACAGGGTCGTGCCACTGCTTGGATCGACGTTCAGAGCGAGGCAGCGAGTCGGCCACCTCCTCATCGTCAGACTCGTCACTCTCGTCATCTTCACCATCAGCTGGGGACTCCCACTCGCCGCTCTCCTCAGCGCTGTCCCCACCCTCTTGGTCTTTCTCCAGGGCTTGTTCACCATTGGGCATCGAATACATCTCCGTGTAGATCTGCAAAACAAGGAACCGATCATAAGTCAGTCGGAACCTCAGTCAGTCGGAAAATATGTTCAAAAATTCGGTTATGACGACCAGACCTTGTCTGGCAGGTTGCTGTCGCTGAAAGGGTCGACTCTCCTGGCACCCCTGGGGTTGTCTTTGTTCCCGGTAATGCCCATCAGCCAGTCGTCCACGGTTTTGGCCTCCACTTCCTCCGGATGAACCCGAGCAGTGTCACCAGCCCCGGAGTACATCCACATAGAATGATCGCGAGCTTGGAGGGGTTGGATCCGCCGACTGAGGAACACCTCGAGCAGGTCCATACCAGTGACGCCCTGATTGATCTGTTGGACTACTCTCTCAACTAGCATGCCTGTCTCTGCCTTCTCAGCAGCGGTCACTCGCAAGGAAGATGGAGTTTGGACACGATCAAAAGAAAAAGGGGGAAGTCCGGTCGACTGGCCTGGGGTCGCGATATCCTGGCAATAGAACCAGGTCGACTGCCAACCCCTGACCGATTCAGGAAGAGTCATCGGAGGAAAAGAGCTCCTCTTCCTCTTCTGAATGCCCAGGCCCCCGCACATCTGGATAACGTGGGTTTTCTCGTCTTTCGAGTTTGCTTTCTTCACGGTTTGGGATCGGATGGTAAAGATGTGTTTGAAGAGGCCCCAGTGCGGTCGGCACCCCAAAAAATTCTCACACATAGAGACGAACGCAGCAAGGTACGTGATGGTATTGGGAGTAAAGTGATGGAGTTGGGCACCGAAAAAGTTTAAGAAGCCTCGAAAGAAAGGATGTGGTGGAAGCGAGAAACCACGATCGACATGGGTGGCGAGCAAGACACACTCACCCGGTTGTGGCTGCGGCTCCGATTCCCCCTTCGGCAGGCGCGCAGACTCATGGACGATCAGCCCTAACTCGGCCAAATCATCCAAGTCCTCTTGCCGGAGCGAAGATCGAATCCATTCTCCCTGGATCCAACCTGACGGCAGCCCCGAGCGCGATGAAGACCCCCGATTCATCTTCTTGTTCTTCATCGCCCCCGTCGCCTTCTTCGCACGCTCTAACGCCACCGTTTTGTCCTTCCCCATGGCGGCAGGACAGCGGTGTCGAGAGTGGTCGTGCTAGGCGAGGTGGAGACGCGAGAGGAAGAAGAAGGGGAATGAGCACGCACGGTGCGAATGCCTCGGCTTCGCCGCTTTTAAAGGCCTACTTCCGAGTGGCTGACGCGTGGGCCCGATCAGTCCTGTCAAGTCCCCCCAACAGTTGCGCACATGATACGTGGCGAAAAAGGTGGCGCGGAAATCGAAATGTCTGATTTATCTACTCCACTTACCGTGGGACGCTCCGCCTAGCGCGCTTCCACTCAAATTTCGAATCCCGTGAGATCCGGCGAGGACCGGCAAGCCACCTTGGCCAGCGCATCCCGCCGTAGCTCGTTGACGGGGGAGGGGCTCCGTGGTCGCTTGCAGTCCCGGGAGCCATGTGCGGGGAGACCGCATCGAAAGCAGACGATGTCTTTCGTACAGTTGGTCTTGTAGTGGCCCTTCTCAAGACAACGGAAGCACTTGTCCCGCATCTCCGGCGACACCTCGAGCCACACCGCCTAGCGCTCGGGGATGTGGCCACGCACGGCCAGCTCGCCGACTCCATGGCGCTTTCTCCACATCTCCTTCTTGGTGGGTGGCGGGTGATGTAGACACAGACCTAGGGTAGGGTAATAGGCCTGACCTATACGCCCCACCTAAAGTCTTGTCCTAAGAACTAAGGAGTTCAAGAATCAGAAGCAGAGGACCAACAAAGGTGTCGAAGCAAAGTCCACTCGACCTATCAATCACTCGGAGACCTCTCTTACTTAGGTCACTTGACCACCAAACCACTCGACATATCAGAAGACCTAAAGCCACTCCGCGCAGCAACGGTCAAGCATTCATTCGCATACTTAATGCTCATTTGTAGCACTTTAATACATGCGTTATCTGTAACGCCTCCTCTTAATGTATATTGAACCCTGCATAACGGAGGGGAGCTGGGGTCCTGGCGCACTCCATATAAGCCACCCCCTCCTCTGGGACAAGGGTTCGCACCCCCGGTAACTCACACACGTATAATCCAGTCGACCGCCTCCGGGCTCCGAGACGTAGGGCTGTTACTTCCTCCGAGAAGGGCCTGAACTCGTAAACCTTGTGTGTACAACTCCTCCATAGCTAAGATCTTGCCTCTCCATTCCTACCCCCATATTCTACTGTCAGACTTAGAACCACGACAGCGGGCGGGCCCAAGCCTCCTCGCCCTGCGCCGGCTCCGCCATCTCTGGCGCAGCCTCCAGCCTCACGGCAAGAACAACTAGCCCCCGAACCTCCGAGCCATCAGAACCTGAGGAGATCTCCAGACCCAAGACCACCGGGCACTCGCCCTGCAGCCGAAACGTGGAGGTGATCGATCTCGGGCTCGCAGCCATGACACACGGGGAGGAGGAGGTAGCGGGAGGGAGGGGGCGAGGGAGGGGGCGAGGGAGGGGAAGGGAGGTGGCCGCCGCGGTCGGAGTGAGCCACGGCGTGGGCGCATGGCGTGGTGGACGCCGGCGCCGGAGTGGCACATGGCGTGGGGCTCTCGCTCGCTCTCGGTAGCCCATTTTCCTCCCTCTTGATGTATGCCCGTTTATCTCAATATGACCTTCAGGATATAAGGATCTTGTTCAATTATCTCAATATGACCTTCAGGATACAAAGGATCCTGACTCATTTTACCACCTCTAATAATTACTCCAACAACACGCTTATTAGTTTTATTATGCATCTCGTTAAACAAACCATTTTGTGATCCAACAACTTGTTCCAGTTGAGTGTGAAACATAGCATAGTGCTTACTTAAGCCTTTACCATAATTGGAAATTCTAACAAGCACATCACTTAAGTGTTCAATCATAACAGAGTTGCGATTCAATTGATCACATATTTTCATATTGAAGTGTTATTGTTTAAGGACAAAACTATCAAATTTATCTAAGCACTGACTTGGAGATTTATTATAAGGAACATCACCCTCATCAAACCTATAAAGAGAGTTTACCTCTACTACCTGTGTCGGAATTTAAGTTCATTTGTTTCTTCAATAGGTGGTAGATTCTTAACATCTTCTGATTTAATACCTTTCTCTTTCATAAATTTCTTGGCTTCTTGCATATCTTCTGGACTGAGAAATAGAATACTTGTCTTCTTCGAAGTTGGCTTAGGCGGTGGTTCGAAGTGTTGAATCAACGACATTTCTCAATATATTATTCAATAAATTCTGAGCTTGTTCAAATGTTCTTTCCCCGAAAACACAACCAATACAATTATCTAGGTAGTCCCTAGATGCATCTGTTAGTCAATTATAAAAAATATCAAGTATTTTATTTTTGTTAAGAGGATGATTAGGCGAAGCATTTAATAATTGGAGAAGCCTCCCCCAAGCCCGAGGGAGACATTCTTCCTCAAGTTGTGCAAAATTGTATATTTCATGTAAGGCAACTTCTTTCTTATTAGCAGGAAAATATTTTTCAGTAAAGTAATAGGTCATATCCTTGGGACTACGCACACAACCAGGAGCAATATTATTGAACCATATCTTACCATCACCCTTTAATGAGAAAGAAAACAATTTAAGAATGTAATGGTAGCGAATATTTTCCTCTTGAGCATACGGGGTAGCAATATCATTCAATTTAGTAACATGTACAACAATTATTTCAGCTTCATAACCATGAGAATGATTGGATTCTATCAACGTAATAAGTTCAGGATCAATAGAGAATTTGTAACCCTTATCAGTAACAAAAATAGGAGAAATTGCAAACTTAGAATCATATTTTGTCATTGTGTTCATGACCTTTATTAACTATAGCCATAAAACCTTCTATGTCATTTCGAGTATCATAAGCCATAAGTTCTCTAGTAAACTCCTCAGGAAGAGTGTAACCATCAGGAATATCAAGCATCTTAGTTCTAGTTAGAGTACTAGGTGTAGCACGTGATTCAGGATTTTCTTCAATTTCAGATTCTTTAGCTTTAACAATATGAGCATCAAGTAATCCAGCAAGTGGCACAGATTTATCAAGCAAAGTAAAAGCACCATCATGAATATCATCAATAGCAGGAGTATTATCAATTACTTGCGACATATCAGATTTAATAGCAGGTGGTGGTGTCGCAAGCTGACTTAAAACAAAAGGTGAATCAAGCGTAGATCGAGCTGGCAGTTCCTTACCCCCCTCGTCTTAGAAGGCATGATCTTGGTCTTAGAGTCATTTTGATTATGCATAGTGAATATAAAATGCAGCAGATATTTAACTCCCAAGTGAAATTAGTAAATAGCGCTATACTCCCCGACAACGACGCCAGAAAATAGTCTTGATGACCCACAAGTATAGGGGATCGCAACAACCTCTGAGGATAGTATTTCATCCAAATTTATTGATTTGATACAAGGGAAGCCTAGCAATATTTATAAGCCTTAACAATTGAGTTATCAATTCAACCATAGCTGAGAAGAAAATTCCTTAAAGCAATTTATTAGTAGCATAGTAATTTGATAGTAGTGATAAAAACAGTAGCAATAGTAATAGACTAATAGTAACAGTAGCAGTTTTGTAGCAAGTTTAACAACAACAACAACAACAGTAGTAGTAACTTAACAAAATACAATATTAGCAAAGCATAGGCATTGGATCAACGATGGATATTTGGATGAAATTCAATATGTAACAGTCACAACCTAGAGAGCTACACAATAGCTCCAATTCATCAATCATATGTAGGCATGCATTCCATATATAGTCATACATGCTTGCAGTATAAACTTGCATGTCATCTTTTGTCCTACCCTCCCGTGGCAGCGGGGTCCTAATGGAAACTAAGGGTAATTAAAACGTTCCTTTTAATAGAGAACTGAAACAAAGCATTAACACATAGTGAATACATGAACTCCTCAAATTACAGTCATTCCCGGAGAGTATCTCAATTATTGTCATCTTGGGGTCTACGGTTCGGAACAATAACATGTGCATATAACTTGCGGATAAGGATCAAGAACTGAAATATATTCATGAAAACATAATAGGTTTAGATATGAAATCATGGCACTTGGACCCTAGTGACAAGCATTAAGCATAGCAAAGTCGTAGCAACATTAATCCCAGAACATAGTGGATACTAGGGATCATGCCCTAACAAATTGACTCGATTAGATAAGGGATTTTATCCATCTGCATTACCGTCCAGCAAGCCTACGAAGAAATTACTCACTCCCGGTGGTGAGCATCATGAAATTGTCGATGGAGAAGGGTTGATGATGATGATGGTGACGGACCCCCCCTCTTCGGAGCGCCGAACAGACTCTAGATCAGCCCTTCCGATGAAGAACATGAGGTGGTGGTGGCTCTGTATCGTAAAACATGATGAAACTTTCTCTTCGATCTCTCTCTCTCTCTCTCTCAAAGACGGTACATATGGAGTTGAAATTAGGTTAGACCGCCACCCTTGGGCCCCACAAGGCAGCTAGGCACGCCCCTACCTTGTGGGCAACTGGTGGGCCCCCTCGATAGATATTTGAACCGGTATATATATTCAATAAAAAATCTTCATGAAGTTTTGTCCAATTTCGAGAACTTTTATTTGTGCACAAAAGACAATACCAAGGTAGTTCTACTAAAAACAACATCAGTCTGAGTTAGTTCCATACAAATCATGCATTAGAGTCCAAAACAAGAGCAAAAGTGTTTGAAAAAGTAGACACGATGGAGACGTATCATCTCCTTTAACATGATTAACTGTTGCAGCACAATCCGCTGATATAACTAGGCGGTCACATGCAATACTCGTAGAAGACAAACCTTCATTTGCACTCCATTGGTTCAAGAATTTCAGGTTCAGTCATATCTGGAATATTTTGAGGCTTCAATATACTCACCAGTGTCGTCTCTACAGACAGTTGGAATAGCACCTCTATCTCCATGTCAACTCATAGCTGCATCAACATGTATTTTGACTCAGTGTCGGAGCACACCATCTTGTTCCAACCAATCAACGTTACGGTTAGACCATTAGCTTTATAGGAAGTTGTCCAAGATCATTCATAAAATGCCAAATGACAGAAAATGTCGATAGTGGTGACTCGGAATTTTCTTCATGAATCGCCTTACATCGTGCCCACCAGATCATCCACAAAGTCATGAGGGTTTTCAGAAAGGCTTCCTGTCCCATGGATTCTTGAAGTTCGACTAACCACAAACGTGCGTCTCCCAACCTGCACGCGATCAAGTGTTCGACTAACTCATCAACCAAAGACCAAACACTTTTCTCCATGTTGCACTCAATAGGGGCATGTTTCCAAGTATCTTCATGAGCATTACATATCTGAAACACCGATGTCTCTGCCGTACTTCGATGATGGCGAACAACTTCAGTTGGAATTGAATTCCAAGCAAGACATCACACATAGTTCTTCAGCTTGGTAGCAATTTTCACCTTCTATGGCTTGCTCCATTGTCGCTTGGTAGTTGGTACCCTAAGTTTCTATTCGGAAGCTCGCTGGCTTCTCGCGTAGCCAGCTTCTCGAGGGTGCCAGTGCTAGTCAGCTTCCCACGGGAGCCAGGAGCGTTCGGCAGCACTGGCTGCTCCAGCTCCAGCTGGGTTGGTTGCCCAGGAAGTGAGGCTGAAGCCCATCATAGATTTGAATAGAGAGAGGTAGGAGAGGGGCAACTCACCTTGAGCTAGGAGGTGGGAGGATGGAGGAAGGATGACGTCGATCGAGAGCGGAGACTAGTGACAGCGCGTCGGCCAGCTGATCGGCGGCAACATGGCGGCAGAATTGCCGTCTTCTAGGGTTGGCAGCACAGAGGAACGAGCGTGTGGGGCTTCTTTGGTCGCTCGATCTGGAAGGAGTAGTATCTACGATCGAAACAATATGTGCGCGGGCCACTTCAAAAAGATAATCACATGTAATTTGTCTCTACTTCGTCTTCTATCTTATTTGAAGTTGGGTTTCTGCTGCTCCTCGAAATTGCACTATGTCGGGACGGTCTTATCCAAATTGAATGCACGATGTTTCAAGCCGGGTGGGCTGTGCCTGGGCCGGCCCACCTACCAAATGTGCCGAGCCGGGCTGGCACACGCCTCGCGGCCCAGGCATGGCCTCAAACTTGCAGTGGGCTAGGCACAACCCGTTTAGCCCCATGGCGAGCTAGGCACGTCTGCTTCTCGACAATGCCTCATATTTTGTGTGCGGGGCGCCAGTGAGCGACCTGGCGCGTACCCCCTCACGAGCTGGGTATTGGTAGGGGCCAGCCCATTTTCGGATTTCATCCCTCGTTTCTGGATCGTCGCGTCTCTTCAGATTGTATAAAAGCCGCTGTAACCATCGACAAGAGTAATCGATCATTTGATTCCGAATACGCTCTATTCATTTGATTTCGGATACGCTCTATTCACCTCTTGTCAGAGGCCATCCCCCGTATCACTTCCACCACCATTTAGCCAGGAGAGAGATTATCTTTGACTCGAAGCCCCCCTTTTTTCTTGGATCGACACACCCGACCTCAGCGCCCCAGCGCGATGAATAGCTGATCCCCTTCTCGATCGGCCGGCGAAGCACGGGCGGTTTGGCCGACACAATCAAAATCGCGGGCGGTGGTTCGTTCATCCTGCACCCACCCACACGCTTACCCAGATCTCGCGCGCCGCCGCCAGGGCAATGGTGTCTGAGCCCGACCCCGACCCCGACCCCGACCCCGACGTCTCCCTCCTGCCCCCCCGCTCCGAACCCTAGCCACAAACCCTGCCTCCGGGCAGCCAAGACCACGGCCTTCAAGCGCGAGGAGCGCCACAAGCACAAGGAGCAGAAGCGGGAGCGCAAGGAGCAGCGCAAGGAGCAGAAGCGGGAGCGCCGCTAGCGCAAGGAGGAGAAGCGCGATCGCCGCAAGCGCAAGGAGGAGAAGCGCGAGCGCCGCAAGCACAAGGAGGAGAAGCGCGAGCGCAAGCGGCAGCGGAAGCGGGAGGACACCCTCGCCCTCGCGCTCGCCCAGTGGGAGCCCCTCGGTGCCCCGGCTGCCGCCTCCGCCCCCTGCGCGCCACCCGAAGACAGGCCCGGGCCGCGTGACCCGTCCTCGCCCGCGGGCGCCGCGCCCTCCGCCTCCTGGATCTGGGGCCCTCCAGCGGAACCCTCCGCCGACAGGGCCTAGGGACGCGGGCTCTGAGCCCGAGGGGATTCTACGAGGCGGAGCGAGGGAGACGGGGTGGTTCCTGTGCCTGGTGTGCGAGGGGATCGGCGCCAAGGCGGGCATGCGGTTCCCGGGCTGCTGGTGCAGCACGCCGGCTCGGTCGCCCGGGCCAAGAGGCGGCTCACGCCGCCGCCCTGGGCTGCCTGCTCGGACAACGCCCTTTCCGGTAAACTTGTTACCATGTTGCTTAGTATCATGTCTAATTGTCTATCACATTGCTGAATATTTTGTTGCAATCGTAAGAAATGCAGGTAGATTGTGACAACGATGGCTCTTGTGATCAAGCTGAGCACTTGGATGATTCTGAAAGTGCAGAAATGGAGGTGGCCTAATTTTTTTCTTCGTGCTAAGTTAGAGATTCTTTCTTGGTCAGAAAGCTTAGAAATACATGTGATCTGGTTTGATGTATGGATAACCTGGATGGTCATTGTCAACGCCTGCGTCTAATCTAGTTCGATGCTCTGGTATTGTTGATGCTTGTTTTTAACATCTAAAGCTGTATTAAAAGTTCAGTTTTACTATTTTTCAGCCGTCTGTTTTTAATTTCGCTTCAGGTCATTTTTTGGGCCGTTCGTTCCGTATGAATCTCAGTGCTGCTCTGTGTTCTGTGCGTGCGAGTCTGGGGCTTTGTTTGTTGTTGTTGGGCTTCTTTTCGTTTCCGGATTTGCGGGTCGCTCATTTTGGGCCCCGCCCGTCGTGCCGTGCTGCCTGCTCATTTTTTTGCCGGATTTTGCTTAGCTGAGGAGGGGATTGGAATGGGGCTGGGTTGCGGAAACAGGGAGGAAGCGGCATCTCGCTCGTGAATCAGTGGTAGGAGTTGGCTAGCGGCCATGGATTGCGGCGAGCTGCCGACGAGCAGCGCTGGTAGGAGGGAGGCGCGTGGTCCGGGAACGGCGGGAGGCAAGAGGGGTGTTGGTTTGGACAGGAGTTCTCCGGAGCTCTGCCGCCGTCAGTGAGTGGTGGGTGTGGGCGTGGGGTAGCAGTCATGGTCTCCGGTCGGACGGAAGGTATTGCCTGATTTGCCCCTTCGCCTTCCTCTGTCTAATTTGTGCCCAGTAGCTAATTTTTCCTCTTTTCTTTTTCTTCGTCTATGCGTGCATCGTGTTTACTCAGATCTCAGTTCCATTTTTGAAGGCTGTTGTCATCTGTGGTGGGCTAGCAATTTTCATGCGATAGCATAGCACAGGAATAGCGCTTGGCAAATCGTTTCTGAAATTCTGCGTGTTCAACGTGTCTGATTGGGGAGAAGGGGCCGATTTCTTATATTTTCCATATATGTGTTGCTCCTGTTGCTGCGAATTGCGTTTTTACTGATCTAATTAGCTATCAGTCATGCTTCCAAATCATTTTTATTGCTAGAACTACTGTTTGTTAAAGCACTAAAAGCTTTTGTACTGATGTAATCAGCTGTGTGTGGTACTGTTAACCAGATTTGTTTTCATTTTTTAGAGCCATCGTATGTTAGTAAAAACTGTAAGGTAGCTGAAACTGCATCGCTCCTTAAATGCGATAATGAGACGCTGTTAATCAGCGCTTCTTTGCATTAGAATATCCTATTTTTTTTGTAAAACTGCAGGCCCTGATGGATGTGTCAGTTTAGTTTTCTTCATTTTAGTTTTTCGTTTCTGCAGCGAGATCTTATGCAGGATAAGTCAGGGATAGTAGTATGGGATAATCACTTCTGTAGGTTCAGGGAATCAGGTTTTATACTCGTTGGGGATGTTGTTTGTATAATTTTATCTTATGCAAAATAAGTTTGGATTATATTATGGGGCAATTAGTTTTTGTAGGTTCAGCAATCAGTTTTTGGGATAATAGAGTGGGATAATCAGTTTTTTATGGCATAACTAATTGTGAACTGATTATCAGTGTAGTTTTAGTTTTTCCTGAGTTTTGTGTAGCCCATCATCTTTACTTTTCTGTATCTTCTCCATTTTATTTTCAGTTTAGCTGCGAAATAGGCAATTAGTCAGCATATCATGTTTTCACCTTGTTTTATTCAGTAATATTTTAGTCTTAGATATTCCCCAGTGATATTCATTCGTTCAGATCAATTTTTTTAGACTCTGAACGCAGATGTAGGGGGGGGGGGGGATTACAGACAAATCTCTAGACTGAAACTTTTTTTGCCTACTGTAATGACGCCCTTTTAGCGCTCTTTGGTCCGTAATGCTTCAACTATTTTCTGTCTACTTGCAGTTTTCTATCGCTGCCATCTTTTTACCTCCTACTTTTACTCAGCATGCGGATATACTCAGGGGGCAGGCAGGGATGCGTTCAGTGTGTACTCCCTCTAATTTTCTTTCTTTGCACCGGAGTATTTCATTTGTATCAGGTTATCTTATTTTCTTCTTTTTTATTGGATTATTCATTGTTCTTCTCAGGGCTGTCAAAGGCGTAAAATGGGTTCTGTAAATCACTTTATCTTGTACCTTCATTTGTTCCATCATTTGATTATTCATCGAGCATTTGCCACTGTAAAATATTATCATCGGGCTGTTGTTACCCTCAACACTAACTTTTTGCAACTATCCTAAGTGAGCTGGCTTGCTACATATTTTCCTCTGTTTCTTCGTTTTGATTTTGCTTTTCATTCCTCAGCACTATCAATTGCTCCTAGTATGTATTCATACTTCATTCTACTCTTCGACCCCTTTGAAGCCATGTGGAGCAGTCTCCTCATGAGCATGTTGTACCTCAGGCAGAGCGCTCTGGCCTTATGGGTTCAGGCTCATGTTTGTGCAACTTCTTATCATGCATTGTTTAATCAGGATTTTGTTTTTGTTTTGATCAGTCCATCATTATTTAGTTTCTTAGTTTTATTAGTCATTCACTTTCTTCATTTTCTTTAGATTTACTTCAGTTTCTTAGTTTTTGTTTCAGTCTTAGTGATGTTGTCTTGCTTATTTCAGTTTTACTTTTTCACTTAGCCTTTGCCATTTAGGTTTAGTTCTTTGTATCAATTTTCTTTTTTCAGTCTCTAATTTTTTCTTATTATAGTTTATTTCTGTTTAATTTATTTCATTCCATGTTCAGTCAGTCTATATGTGCATGTGGGTTTAGTTCTCAGTACCAGTCTCCATGTTTTCATTTCTGTATCAGTCATCAGTCAGGTTTCTTTAAACAGGGAGTGGCATGATTCGCATACTTCGTTGGTTCTGTTTCTCATAGGTCTTTGTCACTAGTATTTGATAAGTATTTTATCAGTTTTTAGTTCATCATTCTTTCAGTTTTTTAGTTTTTCCAATTCCCTAAGGATCTCACTCTTTTTTCTGTTTTCTCTGGTTCTCAGTTTCATCAGTTTGCTCTTCTTTATTTTCCCATCATTTTGTTCAGTCTCTCTTTCTTAGTCTCTTAGGTTCCTAGTTTCATTCTTCATTTTTCTTATCTAATCTCTCTTTAGTTTTCTCAGTCTTGTTTAGCATGTCACCCGCTTCTCTTCCTAGTCTCTTATTTTGATCTTGTTTCCAGTACCCAAAGGCATAAACTGTGTTCAGTAGGTCCTTCCCTGTTCGCTTAGTTTTTGTTATTTTCCACTCTCTACTTGCTTCTTCTTAGGCACCTCATATTTTATATCTCATGTGCAGCAGCAAATGAGTCTTCATCCGTTTTGTTTCTAAATGATGGCTCCGTAAATTTAATTTAGCACACCTTTATCTTCTAGTTGTTTTATTCAAGTGTTTTTTAGCATCATGTTATATTTTTTTTACGGTGAAGCAACCTACACATACAAGCAAGAAGATCATCATAAAAACTAAAGGGGTGTTCGGAATCTCTCCCGTCTGCTAACTCCACTCCGCGCGAGGAGCGCGGTCTGAGCCGCTCCCAGCAATTGTGCTGGCGCTCCATCCGCTCCGCGAGCTGCTGTGGCGGAGCGGAGAGTATCCGAACAGGGCTTAAACATCTTGTTATTGTTTTTTATGCTCAATATCAGAAGTGCTACTAGCAGCCAAGTTGTAACCCTTTTTCTTTTTTATTCTTGTTCCATAGTCAATCTAGATTATCAATTTGATCATGTTTTATAATTTTGGTCAGTCATCCTTTCTTGATCATAGTCAATTATTGTTAACCATCATGTTCTAGTGTTGTTTTCTTAGTGTGTGGAGACAGATTTTTTAGATATGCTTTGCTTCATATTTTTTATGGTATACCCAGCAATCATATTTCTTTTAGATAGAGTATGATCAACCTAGGTTATGTATATGCAGTCTAGTTTTTTTTGGGGAATGGCAAGCCACCTCTGTTTGTTCATTTTTTAGTTGTCGGTAGCAGCAAACTTCTTATGTTGTACCCCACAAAAAGGCCCGCGGGATTTTCTTTGTGCATTCTTGCTTTTTGTGTACGACTGGCAAATCTCTTTTTTTCATCATGCCCAACAGATGGAGTGCCAAGTCAGTCTTATTGCGCAAACTGCTAATCTACGGGCGCATCATTTGGGGGTTTTCTAGCAGGGGACTTTGAAATATCAGTGGTAACAATCTCGTGCAAATACTCATTTATTCTCTTTTTTCCCTCCTTTTCGTATCTCATCATTTTGTGTGTGTATTTTCTACCCTTTTCCTTTTTTTGCTGCACGGATCGTCCCATGCAATGCAAAGATGTCGTTCAACGATGTGACCAGAGGCAATCTGCTTTGTCAGGTCTCAGTCATGTAGTTATCTCATTATGTCTTGTAGCTATGGTCAATAGCAACAATCATCTCTCTGTTTCGTGTAGTCTTCTCATCATTTTTGGGATTCATTGCAGGCATAATGTAACAGTAACAGAATAATGTGCAAAATCTGCTTGTGTGACTGAATTCGAAAGAATCTGCTTGTGTGTCTGAATTAGAGAATCTGTTTGTGTGTCTGAGGGCTCCTTTGATTCAAAGGAATTGCATTGAATTTTTGGAGGATTTGAACCCTTAGGAATTTTTCCTGTGATGCTCGTTTGATTCGTAGGATTGGCATCCTTAGGAATTTGTTCATAGGATCCATTTGTACTACATTTTGGAGGATAATTTTCATCCATTCAAACCTCTTTGTAGAATTTCTTTGTTTTTCCCGCGCTATCAAATATTCTTTTAAATCTTGTAGGATACTACGGGACATGCCATCCTATTCCTGCATTTTTCCTATTTCTTCATTTTGACAATCCTAAATCTGACATGGGAGATGGTTTGGGCATATTCAGCGCAGGCCTCCAGAAGCTCCAGTGCATAGCGGACGGCTAAAGCGTGTGGAGAATGTTAAGAGAGGGCGGGGTAGACCGAATTTGACATGGGAGGAGTCCGTTAAGAAAGATCTGAAGGATTGGAGTATCACCAAAGAGCTAGCTATGGACAGGGGTGCGTGAAAGCTTGTTATCCATGTGCCAAAGCCATGAGTTGGTTGCAAGATTTTATGAGTTTCACCTCTAGCCTACCTTAACTTGTTTGGGACTAAAGGCTTTGTTGTTGTTGTTGCTGCTGTTGCTGCTGCTGCTGCTGCTGCTGCTGCTTGTATGTCTGAATTAGAGAAGTTATTTATTTGTTGATGTACGTACTAGTTAGTTCTGTTGATGTATTAGTCTGGTTAAGTTCAATGGTAGTTTTCCTCGGCCTTTTCCAGGATTCAGTTTTTAGTCTGCAGGGGAAGGGGTAGGGCTGGATGCTGTACTTTTGTTTGTCTGTGTTGAGCGGTAACGGGTTTGCAAGCCAGCCCGTTAAGGACACGCTGGCGGAAATACTCGTTTGAAGATCCAAGAGGCGAGGTGGGAATCCAACCTAAAATTAAAATGAAAACAGTCCATTTTTCATGGCAAGTCCAGGCTGAAAATACTGAGACACGTGCCATGACGTGACTAGGCAAAAAAAAAATCCAACCTAAAGCGAATTGAAAAACACATGACTGGAAACTAGACACTCCTTAAAAGTTTCTGATTTGCAGTGCATCGTATTTGAGTTGTTGATTCCTGGTGTGTATTGATCTTGAGTTTGAAGGAAACGAAAGTAAATATCTATGAATAGAAATCCATCGAGTCTAACTGCTGAGAAGTAGTCTGATATTTTATTTTGAACTTAAGTAGCCTGAACCTATTTCTTTAACTTCAGTATTCTGAACTTATGGTTGGCGTCCATTGTCTCCTTATCCTGAAAACAACAATGATGCTGTAAGAGGTATGAAAATTCCAAACACATATCTACCTTATTTCCTACATACAGAGCAATCTACAATGATGTGATGACACTGCTTAAGGTAGTAAACATACCAACGCCTGATAAAGAAAACTTTAAGATTCATATCAGTCTCTTGTCAGAATATATTTTTCTTTTGTTGATTTTATCTTTTTCAAAAGATCAAAGATACCATGTACAGGCCAGCTTTGTGCCGTAACTAGCGAGGCAGATAGCAAACATTTGGAATGATGACAGAGGCTGGTGGTAGGTAGTCAAATGAAAAAAAACATCATCAAGTTTTTCCAAACCGAAGGAAGTACCGTGCCTTTCCCCTAGCCAATATTTTATTGCGAATAATTCCGACAACCTCAGGAGAAAAAAAGGCATTTACTTATTATAGAGATGGTGCGATTTGACTCTTTTTTTTGCTTTTTTTTGGTCTTTTTAGGGTTCCCCTATTCCCCAGCGGCGACCACTAGGGTTCTACTTTTCCCTCGTCCGATCTACTAGTCCTCAAAGCTGAGATTCCAGGGATCGTTCTGGCTGAGTGTGTATGGTGCTCGCAGGAGAGCTTGCATGGCAGGAGCAGCGGGAGGAGAGGTGCCTATGGGCGGCATAGGCGGAGACGCGGGTGGAAGTTAAGACTAGTCGCCCGAGTGCGACGACGTTGGAAGATAGGTTTGAGGGCCTAAACCTCCATGGGGAGGAAGAAGAACTTGATCTGTCAGGTGAAGTGGAAGAGCTGTTGGCGGAAACTCGATGGATCGCTGTTTTTAGGGTTCATACCCAGAAACCTTTTAGCCATGTCTCGTTGTTCAAATCGATGCGGAACGCATGGGCAGCGGCGCAAGGTGTGACTTTCAAACCAAAGGAGAGCAACATCTTCCTGGCTCAATTTTTTTTGCTTGTGCGACTGGAATTGTGTGATGGGCGCCGGCCCATGGATCTTTTGGAACGCAACAGTGGTGATGGAAGAATACGACGGCATCTCGGATATTCGACAGTATAAGCTAGACAGAATCCCTGTCTGGGCGAGAATTGTGGGAATCCCTGAAGGCCTGATGAAAAAGAAAACATTGGCCGAGAAGATTGCTGCAAAAGTTGGTGTTCCTCCTCTCAAAGTGGTGGTAAATGAGGGAAGGCTGAACCCCTCTAAGTACTTGCGTGCAAGAGTATTCCTGAAACTAGATACACCACTCGTAAGATTTGTTCAGTTGACACTTAAGGAGAGAAAAAAATACCCCGTGGAGTATGAGAAGCTCCCAGATTTCTATGACTTTTGCAGTCTGATTGGACATGTTGTGACTGAATGTGGTGATGAAATTCATGAACCAAAGAAGTGCGAATGGGGTGAATGGTTGCTAGTAAATTTTGAACCTCCAGGTAGGGGAGCTTGAAAGTGCGT
>NC_053024.1:541253293-541275544 GCF_003073215.2 Triticum urartu
GGCCAGGATTATTGGGTCACACCCCGAAACCGGAACTTCCAAAATTGGAAATCCCTCGGCCCCTGGATCCCAGATCAGGTGAGGGTTCGGATTCAATTCCACCCACCCACCCAAACATAAGCGATCTTTCCCACATCAGGCAAGAGCCCCAGGAAACAGTACATCACTATTGGGCCAGATTCCTCCTTGCGATGAACAAGGTTAAGGACTGTCGCGAGGAAGACGCAATCCTATTTTTCTACAATAATTGCACGGAAAAGGGAATCCTTAACCCCATAAATCGCCGTGAGATAACACGCTTCGCTGACTTGGCGTCGATAGTACGAAAGTACTGTGCGATGGAAAGTGCCTGGAAAACCGAAATAAACTTTTGGGATAATTCGGCCCTGAATACAAACCCAGTCCGAAACAAAAGGGTGCATTATCACAACACACCCGGGTCAACTACCAAAAAGCAAAAACCCTCTACAGGGTATGGAACCGTACTAGAAGGATGGCTCAACGGACCCTGCAAAATTCATAGTACAGTGGATACAATACCAACGCACAGCCTTAGAGCATGTCGGATACTCCGGCAGGTGGCCAAAAGTGGTGAGGATCTACTTCTCCCAAATACCACAGAGCACCATCCCATGGATAACAATACGGTGTTAACGGTCTTTGAGACCTTCGCGTCAAATAATAGACGCAAGCGAACACTCCGCAGCATGGCCGAAATCTGCCACGTAGCAGCAATAAATCCATGGAGCGATACGGCTATTACCTTCAATGCCAGTGACGAACCTAAATTCCGAACAGCCCGAGCACCAGCCGCACTGGTCCTCAGTCCAATCATGGACGGCTTTCGACTCACCAAAGTACTCATGGATGGCGGCAATAGATTAAACCTCATCTATGAGGAAACTCTTCAAAAGATGGAAATAGACTGGAACCGCATTGAGCAAAGTAGCACAACCTTTAGAGGAATCATTCCCAGTCGGGAAGCACGTTGTGCTGGGAAAATCACACTAGATGTGGTATTCGGCACGCCGGATAATTACAGGTCCGAAGAAATTACATTCCAAGTGGCCCCGTTCAGCAGTGGTTATCACGCTCTTTTAGGACGGGAGGCATTCACAATCTTCAAAGCCGTACCCCATTACGGGTACATGAAGCTCAAAATGCCCAGGCCCAACGGAATCATCACTCTCGCCAGCGATCCAGACACAGCACTCCGTGCCGAAAACAAAACAGCCGCATTAGCCCTCGAGGCATTATCCGAAGCCCTCTCGGCCGATGAATAAACCACGCTATGCTCCACAGTGGACAGGGACGACGTGTTACTCAACAAGAGATCCAAGTCCACCTCTTTTAAACCAGCGGATGAAATAGTCAAATTCCAAGTCCACCCGACGGACCCTACAAAAACAGCCTCCATCGGGGCACAGCTAAGCCCCGTTGTGGACGCCACACTACGAGAGTTCCTGCGCGAGAACTGCGACATATTCGCCTGGCATCCCTCAGACATGGCAGGAATCCCATGCAGGCTGGCCGAGCATAGCCTCAATATCTTAAAGGGATTCAAGCCGGTCAAGCAAGCTCTTTGGCGTTTCTCCGAACCTAAGAGACAAGCCATGGGAGAGGAACTAGCCAAGCTATTGGAGGCCGGATTCATCAAAGAAATAAAACACCCAGACTGGCTAGCAAACCTGGTAATGGTACCAAAGAAGGACAAATCCTGGCACCTTTGTGTCGATTTTAAAGACCTCAATAAAGCTTGCCCAAAGGATCCCTTCCCCCTCCCACGCATCGATCAAATCATTGACGCTACCGCAGGACACGAGTCATTGTGTTTCCTCGATGCATACTCCGGTTACCACCAAATCAAGATGGCGGAGTCCGACCAAGCCGCAACGGCATTCATCACACCATACGGTCCCTTCTGTTTTAACACAATGCCTTTTGGGCTCAAGAACGCCGGCGCAACATATCAGCGCATGATTTAGACATGTATGGAGAAGCAAATTGGCAAAACAGTAGAGGCATACGTAGACGATGTGGTTGTTAAAACCAAACACGTCGACTCTTTGATAGACGACTTGAGGCTCACATTCGACAACCTCCGAACATACGACATCAAGCTCAATCCTGAAAAATGCGTTTTCGGCGTACCAGCCGGAAAGCTCTTGGGTTTCATTGTCTCCAGCAGAGGTATCGAAGCTAATCCGGCCAAAATCCAAGCTTTGTCACAGTTGGCTACACCAACAGACCTCAAACAAATCCAGAAGTTAACTGGATGCGTGGCGGCTCTAAGCCGCTTTATCTCCCGCTTAGGAGAAAAAGCTTTACCCCTTTATCGCCTTCTTCGGCACACCGAACACTTCGAGTGGACGGACGCTGCCTCAGCCGGATTGGAAGAAATAAAGGCCATTTTGGCAACCAACCCAATCCTGGCTGCGCCAAACATTGGCGAACCAATGCGATTGTACATTGCGGCAACTCATCAAGTTGTAAGCGCAGTGCTCGTCGTCGAACGAGAAGCGCGACATAAATTCCCTCTTCAAAAGCCGGTATACTATGTATCCACTGTCCTCACTCCATGCAAATCACGGTACCCACATTATCAAAAGATAGCCTATGCGGTATTCATGGCGTCCCGGAAGCTACGACACTACTTTCAAGAGTGTTCGATTACGGTAGCCTCGGAAGTGCCACTTAATGATATTATAAACAACCGCGACGCTACGGGCCGGATTGCCAAATGGGCCATTGAGCTCCTCCCGTTCGACATAACATACAAACCCCGACGAGCCATTAAATCGCAAGTATTGGCCGACTTCGTCGCCGAATGGACGGAGGCCGAACTCCCTAAAGAGTACGCGCATACTCCAACTGGATCATGCACTTCGACGGTTCTAAAATGCTGGCCGGTCTAGGGGCTGGCGTCGTCCTGACATCCCCAACCGGGGATACCGTTCAGTACGTACTGCAAATATTGTATACAGACTCCAACAATGCAGCCGAATACGAAGCTCTGTTGCATGGTCTTCGGATGGCAGTCTCCATGGGCATTCAACGCCTGGAGGTGCGTGGGGATTCAAACCTCGCAATATCCCAAATAAATGGAGACTTTGACGCCAAGGATCCGAAAATGGCGGCCTATCGAAACGTCGTCCTAAAAATGTCAGCTCGGTTCGAGGGGCTCGAATTTCACCATGTGGCTCGAGAAAACAATCAGGCGGCGGATGTCCTCGCCCGCATCACGCAAAACGCGATACGGTCCCCCCAACATATTTCTGGAAAGGTTGTTCAAGCCATCCGTAGTATGGGAAGGAGACACCGGTAACAATAGTCCGGACCCGGCCAAAATCCGATACCGAATACTCTGACACAATCGGAGGCTCTGCCACCGAAATAACACCTTCAGCCCACGTAATAATGGCCATTATTGCCCCGTGGACAGAACCATTCCTGGCCTACCTAACTAGACAGGAACTTCCGGAGGACCAAAATGAGGCACGCTGCATAGTGCGGCGATCCAAGGCCTACAGGGTCCATGAGGGAGAATTGTACAAGAAAAGCACTACCGGAGTCCTTCAAAGGTGCATCTCCGAAGAGGAAGGGCGGAATCTTTTGGCAGAAATTCACGCCGGACTTGGCGGTCATCACGCCGCAGCCCGGGTTCTTGTAAGGAAGGCCTTCCGCACAGGACTCTATTGGCCAACAGCCCGGGCAGACGCACAGGACTTGGTCCAACGTTGCGTCGGTTGCCAGCTCTTTGCAAATCAAAGCCACATGCCACCCACCGCCCTCCAAAAAATCCCCATTACATGGTCCTTTGCGGTCTGGGGGCTTGACATGGTTGGACCCCTTAAAGGGGGAACCCACAAGAAAAAATATTTACTGGTCATGGTGGATAAATTCACCAAATGGATAGAGGCCAAACCTGTTAAAATAGCCGAATTCAGACCGGTGATAGAATTCATATCCGGGGTTGTACACCGTTATGGCGTCCCCCACAGCATCATCACTGACAATGGCACGAACTTCATGGCCGACGAGGTAAAACTCTGGTGCAGCAAAATGGGCATCAAGCTCGATTATGCTTCAGTCTATCACCCACAAACCAACGGTCAAGTCGAGCGAGCAAGCGGTCTTATAATGAGCGGCATTAAACCCAGATTAGTGCGTTCCTTAACGGAGTCTGACACGCACTGGGTAGAGGAGCTGACTCCGTACTCTGGGGGCTGCGGACCACGCCGAATCGTAGTACCGGATATACACGTTTTTTATGGTGTACGGCGCAGAGGCAGTCTTGCCCTGTGACATAATTCATGACTCACCTCGAGTGCGCATGTACGAAGAAAGAGAAGCCGAGCTCGATCGGCAGGACAGTCTGGACACCTTGGAGGAGGAGCGCGACGTAGCCAAAGCCCGTTCCGCATTTTATCAGCAACAGGCTCGCAGATACCAAAGCAGAGAAGTACGGGCCAAAACTTATAACGTTGGCGAACTAGTTCTACGCCTGCCGGATAAGAAAAAGAACAAGCTCGAGCCCAAATGGGAAGGTCCCTTCATTATTGACCAAGTTCTGACCGGTGGAGCGTACCGACTGCGGGATGCATCGACTAGTCGACTCGAGCCGAACCCATGGAACGCAGCAGGCTCGAAGATTCTACGCCTAGCACCGGACTCTATGTTAGTCCCCTCCCTTTGTCCATTTTCTGCATATGCATCATCTGTCTTGTTTCCCTTTCTTTCTTTCTCTTTATTTCTCTAGGCCTTCAAGGGTCACCTTGTGCCTCACTTGTACATTACAGATGCGCTAGCCGCACTCTTCATACCTGGGGGCTTCTTTCACAGAAGCTTAAATTATTTATCTAGGGCCTCACGCCCAACACATGTGTTATACTTCCACATGTACCTTTTTTCGCCATTATATGCATCGATATGACTTAAGTTTTGGCCAAGCTGGGTTGCCTGGCTCTTGTAATTATGCCCTACGTTCCCGTTAATTCGGCTAGGGAATAAGGGGAGCACCTCTGAGATTTTTACTGCCGGGTCAGCCAGATGTGTACCTCAGACTGGGTGAAGCCGAAAGCTAGCGTTCTTAAGGGAATATTCGGTCGGTTGAACAAAAGATGATTTTTATTTTATTGTCCATATTCTGCCCCCAGATGCTTTTTCTTGCGTTTCTTATCGCAGTTCCGGACATGCACTTTAGGGGCATGCTTACCCAGGGAAAGGAACCCTTAACGGAACTATTCTCCCTGGAAGATGTTTCTTACTACCCTTGTAATATAACATAACTAGTTGGGCACTTGTTTGATAAAGCACTAATGACCCCTATGCCTGGTCTCCATGCATACCCCTGTTCTTATATAACTGAGCGGGTATTCGGATACACTCCGGACTATTGGGCCCGGAGGTTGAAGCGAAAAGGTCCGCAACGACAAATGATCTACAATCTGGCTAGGAGGCATTATACATGTCACTTTAATTACATAGTCATGCAGACTGACTAAACTCCTCCTCTATACCGTCCAATAGGTGGTCTAGCTTACAATCCTGTTGGGAATACTTTGCGGCTAATTCTACTTACCCATAAACTAAGCTAACGGGGATCTCTTTTCCGTCGGGCCCCACAGGTCCGACCTCGGCCATGTGATTTGGGTCTGCCTTGGTATACCGAGTCTTCACCATGGCCCAGGCCTCTCTGGCACCCTGTCGGCAGGCCGATATCTTCCATAATCGGAGGCGCCGCCGTGCTCCCTTGAGCTTCTCCGTAAGCTTTACAACGCCCTATGGCAGGGAGACAGATGGCCACAAAGCCTGGGCAACACCTTGCATCACCTGCCGAACTTGTTCGTGCAGATGTGACAGCTCGGATAGAAGATCACCCGCAGACCCGGGCATTTCCTCCGCGTGACGACCTATCAGCATACCTACAGATATAACGCTGTTAGTCGGCTTCTTCGCCGAATTCTTTTTAAAAGGATTCGTTCAAGCACTCACTGAAAATGCCGCGCCGAAGCCGCTTATTCTCCTTCTCGGAGTCGGCAAGCTGGCCCTGAACGTCTTTTAGTTCCACGCTCAGCTTAATATTGGCGTCTTGGAGATTGTTTTTCTCCCGCCTAACCTCAGTCAGCACGCGTTTGCCAGCCTCTAGCTGTCGCATAACATGCTGGTCCTCCGGATTTTCTCCGGATTCATCTGCAACATCTGTTGTTAGATCTGCAGCCATGCCGCACATTATATGGTAACCACCACTCTTTAAAATAAATGTTACCAGCAGGTGACTTTTTCGGTTCCTGCAATGTAGCCATAGCAGCCCGCAGTTGGGTCTTGCATTCCTCTAGCTCCTGTGTTAGCCTAGTATTCTTCTCTGTAAGAACCTGCACAATTAAGATGATCCTTAAATCAGTTATGCTAACCGTTTCAAGTCTCAGGGGCTACTGATACATATAAATCGTCAGATTCACTTACCCATACATCTTTTACATATTGATCCGTGGCTCTGGCTAGGCCATCTTGAGCAGCACGGAGATATGCCTCTCCGGAATTAAAGGCATCAAATGCCTCTGGTGAGAAACAAGCGTCCCGGAGTACGGCCCGGCGGTGCCTATGGTTCATGGCGCTTTCCACTTTTGAGTTAGTAGCGGATAACCTATCCGCATCCTTCGTAGAGGGATTATCCGGCGCCTGCCCCATATCGGCTTCCGCCTCTATGTCCTGTCCTGGCGCCCGGCTGGTGGAAGCATGATTAGTAACATCGTCGGACATATTCCGGCGAGCGTTTTTTCTGTTAAAGAAAGGCGGGCGTCATTATATTTCAAGAGAGACGACAACCACGGAGTGGGGTTTGTTATACCTTTGCGCTGACGTCTCCGTCCTGACCACCTTCCTTTTTGGCCTACCCGGCCTCGGTGCCTCCTGTTGGCGTGTTGCCATGGGCTTGGCAGGGCGTCCCGAATGCCTTCCCTGTAAAATGCCATGTGTATATGGTGGGTGAAGTGTCTAAAAGGGATCCTAGTTTTGGATTTGGGATTTTTTGGTTTTTCTTACGTGCGATGCAGGGAGCAGTCTGGGATAGTCGGCCGTAATGGCCACCATGGCATCATCGTAGCTTAACTGATAGAACTGCCAGTCTATCAGCTCCACGGATATAACCGAATCTTCTTCAAGTCCGGAGTCGAGGGCCCGGTCAGGGTCCTCTGCTTGTGGAGAAGGGTTGCTGACCTCCTTTATGGCTTTTCACAGTTCCTTCCGCAAAGTGGCAAGGTGAATACTTACGACAAAGAATGCGGCAAAAAATGGGAGCAGGGAGATATAACTTACCCAGCTTGGAGGATTGTACATGGAGAATCCATCCCGTCGTTTGATGCAGGTGAACTCCTCCTCCTCACCCTTGAACAGTTCGGACAGAATTTTCGCTAGAGCGGCAGCATCATCCGGACCCTTACGCCCGCAGCAGGTGGCGTCATCCGCCCCGTTATAACACCACAAGGGGTGCCCACGATATTGAAGTGGCTGCACTCCCCGCATTATGCAAATCGACATAACTTCAATTATTGTCAATCCTGATTGAGCCAGTGCTTTAATCCGGTTCATCAGATAGAGGACTTCTCCGTTGTCTTCCACCTGGGGGCTCCGTGGGCGCCAACTTCGGCGCTTCTTCAGAGGAGCATTGTTGAACTCAGGTAGACCCCGCCGAACAGGATCCGGAAGGGGACAGTCTTCGGACGGCTTCTTCAGGGTACCGGACAGGTATCCGGTATCGGCGATGCGCCATATTTCGGCTCTGCCTACTTGATAAAGTGATTCCCTTTGTGTGCGTGGGACAAGGCCGAATAGCCTTTTCCACAGCTCGAAGTGAGCCTCGCAGCCCAAGAACAACTCGCAGAGAGCAACATTGCCGGCGATATGTTAGGATGGAGGCGGGGGTAAAATTGTGTAATTGGAGGCCATAGAACTCCAGGAGCCCGTGGAGGAACGGATGAATTGGAAATCCGAGTCCCCTTAATAAATAGGGAACAAGGCAGACCCCGTTCCTCCATAGAGGGACAGGGAAAGCTCTCCGCTTGCTCCCGCCATTGTAGGTGGCAAGCCTGGCTTCAACAGGAACCATATACGCCGGAGGGAGAAATCCCTTAGTCTGCAGTTCGACTAATCGACTGTGTGACTGACACCTCTCCCAATCACCGGGCTTAGGGCTACGGGGGCGGGAGGAGGAGCTGCGGAGGTCGACCATGCTGGAATCGATCTTTCAGAAGCACGCTCTGATGAATTCTCGCTGGGGGAGGATGATATGGATCGGATCTAAGAATCCCCATCCCTTTAATAGACAATTTATTTATCTGGCTAGGGGGGCGAATGTAAAAACACCCTGGCGCCCCGTATTCATTTGACGCATGGGAGATAGCCCTTATTGGGCACGGAAGCCAAGAGGTTCAACATTTATGGAGCCGGACACTGCTTACGAACACTTGAAAGTTGGAGAAGAACCCGCCTTGCAATGCCGAAGACAACACTGCGCGCCGGACTCATCGTCATTGAAGCCTGGTTCGAGGGCTACTGAGGGAGTCCTGGATTAGGGGATCTCCGGACAGCCGGACTATATCCTTTGGCCGGACTGATGGGCTATGAAGATACAAGATTGAAGACTTCGTCTCGTGTCCGGATGGGACTCTACTTGGCGTGGAAGGCAAGCTAGGCAATACGGATATGTATATCTCCTCCTTTGTAACCGACCTTGTGTAACCCTAGCCCCCTTCGGTGTCTATATAAACCAGAGGGTTTTAGTCCGTAGGACAACAAATCATACCATAGGCTAGCTTCTAGGGTTTAGCCTCTCTGATCTCGTGGTAGATCTACTCTTGTACTACCCATATCATCAATATTAATCAAGAAGGATGTAGGGTTTTACCTCCATCAAGAGGGCCCGAACCTAGGTAAAACTTCGTGTCCCCTGCCCCCTGTTACCATCCGCCTAGACGCACAGTGCGGGACCCCCTACCCGAGATCCATAAAACTTTTATTTACTTACAACTCAAGAATTACAACTCGATACTTAGAACAATATATGACTCTATGTGAATGCCTCCGGCGGTGTACCGGGATGTGAATGAATCAAGAGTGACATGTATGAAAGAATTATGAATGATGGCTTTGCCACAAATACGATGTCAACTACATGATCGCGCAAGGCAATATGACAATGATGAAGCGTGTCATAATAAACGGAACGGTGGAAAGTTGCATGGCAATATATCTTGGAATGGCTATGAAAATGCCATAATAGCTAGGTATGCTGGCTGTTTTGAAGAAGGGTAAATGGTGGGTTTATGGTACCGGTGAAAGTTGCGCGGTACTAGAGAGGCTAGCAATGGTGGAAGGGTGAGAGTGCGTATAATCCATGGACTCAACATTAGTCATAAATAACTCACATACTTATTGCAAACATCTATTAGTTATCGAAACAAAGTACTACACGCATGATCCTAGGGGGATAGATTGGTAGGAAAAGACCATCGCTCGTCCCCGACCGCCACTCATAAGGAAGACAATCAATAAATAAATCATGCTCCGACTTCATCACATAATGGTTCACCATACGTGCATGCTACGGGAATCACAAACTTTAACACAAGTATCTCTAAAATTCACAAATACTCCACTAGCATGACTCTAATATCATCATCTTCATATCTCAAAACAGTCATCAAGTATCAAACTTCTCATAGTATTCAATGCACTTTATATGAACGTTTTTATTATACCCATCTTGGATGCCCATCATATTAGGACTAAATTCATAACCAAAGAAAATTACCATGCTGTTTAGGACTCTCAAATAATATAAGTGAAGCATGAGAGTTCATATATTTCTTCAAAATAAAACCACCGTCGTGCTCTAAAAGATATAAGTGAAGCACTAGAGCAAACGACAAACTATTTTGAAAGATATAAGTGAAGATCAATGAGTAGTTGAATAATTATGTAACTATGTGAAGACTCTCTAACATTTAATAATTTCAGATCTTGGAATATTATTCAAACATCAAGCAAAACAAAAAAAATGATGCTCCAAGAAAAACACATATCATGTGGTGAATAAAAATATAGCTCCAAGTAAAGTTACCGATGAACGAAGACGAAAAAGGGGGTGCCATCCGGGGCATCCCCAAGCTTAGGCTCTTGGTTGTCCTTGAATGTTACCTTGGGGTGCCTTGGGCATCCCCAAGCTTAGGCTCTTGCCACTCCTTATTCCATAATCCATCGAATCTTTACCCAAAACTTGAAAACTTCACAACACAAAACTCAACAGAAAATCTCATGAGCTCTGTTAGTATAAGAAAATAAATAACCACTGTTGGTATTGTTGTGAACTTATTATAAATTCATATTGGTGTAATATCTACTGTATTCCAACTTCTGTATGGTTCGTACCCTCCCATACTACTCATAGATTCATCAAAATAAGCAAACAACACAATAAAAAGCAGAATCTGTCAAAAACAGAACTGTCTGTAAGTAATCTGGAGGTTTTGAATACTTCTGTAACTCCAAAAATCCTGAGAAATTAGGAAGTCCTAGGAAATTTGTTTATTAATATACTTCAAGTGGAATTGGTATTTTGTCGCTCTCTGGTAAAAAATTGAAAATTATTCTCGTGAGCGCATACTTTCTGTTTTTTACAACAAGATCAAATAACAATCACCCAAGAAGATCCTAAAGGCTTTACTTGGCACAAACACTAATTAAAAATTACAAAACACAAACATAACAGAGGCTAGATAAATTAATTATTACTAAATAGGAACAAAAACAAAATTGGGTTGCCTCCCAACAAGCGCTATCGTTTAACGCCCCTAGCTAGGCATGATGATTTCAATGATGCTCACATAAAAGATAAGAATTGAAACATAAAGAGAGCATCATGAAGAATATGACTATCATATATAAGTCTAACCCACTTCCTATGCATAAGTATTTTGTGAGCAAACAATTTATGGGAACAAGAATCAACTTGCATAGGAAGGTAAAGCAAGCATAACTTCAAGATTTTCAACACATAGATAGGAAACTAGATATTATTGCAAGACGTAAGAGCATATGTTCCTCTCTCATAATAATTTTCAGTAGCATCATGAATGAATTCAACAATATAACCATCACGTAAAGCATTCTTTTCATGATCTACAAGCATAGAATTTTTATTACTCTCCACATAAGCAAATTTCTTCTCATGAATAGTACTGGGAGCAAACTCAACAAAATAACTATCATGTGAGGCATAATCCAATTAGAAGTAAAAATCATGATGACATGTTTCATGGATATCATTATTCTTTATAGCATACATGTCATCACAATAATCATCATAGATAGGAGGGATGCTTTCATCATAATAAATTTGCTCATCAAAACTTGGGGGACAAAAAATATCATCTTCATCAAACATAGCATCCCCAAGCTTGTGGCTTTGCATATCATTAGCATCATGGATATTCAAAGAATTCATACTAAAAACATTGCAATCATGCTCATCATCCAAAGATTTAGTGCCAAACATTTTAATACATTCTTCTTCTAACACTTTGGCACAATTATCGGAATCCTTATTTTCACGGAAGACATTAAAAAGATGAAGCATATGAGGCAACCTCAATTCCATTTTTTGTAGTTTTCTTTTATAGACCGAACTAGTGATAAAACAAGAAACTAAAAGATTCGGTTGCAAGATCTAAAGATATACCTTCAAGCACTAACCTCCCCGGCAACGGCGCCTGATACGTCCATTTTGCATCATGCTTTTATATCGATATTTATTGCATTATGGGCTGTTATTACACATTATATCACAATACTTATGCCTATTCCCTCTTATTTTACAAGGTTTACATAAAGAGGGAGAATGCCGGCAGCTGGGATTCTGGGCTGCAAAAGGAGCAAATATTAGAGACCTATTCTGCACAGCTCCAAAAGTCCTGAAACTCCACGGAAGACGTTTTCCAAATATATAAAAAATACTGAGAGCAAGAACTTCACCAGGGGGGCCACACCCTGCCCACGAGGGTGGGGGGCACGCCCCCTACCTCGTGGGCCCCCTGGTGGCCCTCCGGTGGCCATCTTCTGCTATATGAAGTCTTTCGATGGAAAAATAATAATAAGCCATCTTCTCGGATGAAACTCCGCCGCCACAAGGCGGAACCTTGGCGGAACCAATCTTGGGCTCTAGCGGAGCTGGTCTGCCGGGGAAACTTCCCTCCCGGAGGGGCAAATCATCGCCATCGTCATCACCAACGCTCCTCTCATCGGGAGAGGGCAATCTCCATCAACATCTTCATCAGCACCATCTCCTCTCAAAACCCTAGTTCATCTCTTGTATCCAATTCTTGTCTCCAAGTACGGGATTGGTGCTAGTAGGTTTGTAGCGACCAGACCTCAAACAGTCCGATCTCTGTGCTTTAGTGTCATCCCTGGATCAGTAATGCTGACACGCACAGTACTTGAAGGATTTATAATAGAGTAGCAATCACACACTTATTACATCGAATGTCTCAACAGAGAAATTATTGCAATAAATATGGCTTAAGGCCATCTAATAACGATAATAGCGGAAGGCTTGGAAGATAAGTGAGTCCATCAACTCCAACGGCATCACTGAGTATAGAACCACGACCTAAAGGCACCTTACTCGTCGTTTGAAAAGTCTGTAACATGAACGTTGCAGCCCAAAAACGGGTCAGCACATGGAAGATGCTGGCAATGTAACACATAGAGAGTAATGGAAGAATAAAGCTATACTACATGCATATATGGCTGGTGGAAAGCTCTATGGTTATAGTTTTGCGTAAAGCCAATTTTTCCCTACTGCAAAGGAATAAATTTTATTTAACTATCATGGTAGTTGTTAAACATTGAGAGTGTAGACACCCTCTCAATCCCAATTTAGTATCATCATTAAAACCCAACAGTATTAATTTAAAGTAACATGATGAGATTCACATGATAATCCAAGTACTAGATACTCAAGACGTCCATAACCGTGGACACGGCTAACCATGATTAGTTTATACACTCTGCAGAGGTTTGCACACTTTTCCCCACAAGACTCGATCTCCTCCGTTGGGATTCTCGCACTACATGGTGTTTGAGAAACGGACGACCGAGACATAATCTTTCAGAAGCGCTAGCACCTTACGATCGGGTAGACAGTACCAACCTGCATCCCCTACATCTGCTAGTCTACCACTGTAAGAGTTCGCACGGCTTAATCGACAATGCTAGAGCCCATAGTAGCTTGTGGCTGCACACGGAAGTTTCTAGTATGAATAAATCTCATGATCCCTTTGAGCCTGGGTGGCGGTCCATAAAGAAAAACAGGCAATCGCTGGAATACCCAGGTGCCTCAATCCACCCAGATGTGTGTTTAAGTTGCCACCTTAAATAAACCATTTATTTATCAATCTCACATCTGTCATGGATACACTCTCCCAATCCACGTCTACTAGCATAGCATGGCATAATAAGCAAACGTAGAAGTAACTCCCAAGGGTTGATAATAAAACAGGTAATAGGTTCTACCTCGTCTACTTCCCAAAACCCACATATTAATCAGATCCTAATCATGCAATTGTTTGAGGATTGATCTAATGCAATAAAACTGGTAGTAAAGAGGTATGATCAAAGTGTTACTTGCCTTGCTGGTGATCCGTGAAACCTAGAGATTCGAAATAGCAAGCGGCGCACTCCGGGTACTCTATCGCAAACAAACAAGCATACAATAAGTACTCATCTAATGCATGGGTAAAACTCAAATAAGAAAACTAACCATAAAGTTCAACTTAAGAACTCCGATTTGCAAAAAGAATCAAATCAAACGAAGCAACGAAAGTCAAACGGCGAAAGAAACAAACTTCATTTACTAATCTGGATCTAAGTCAAATTTTACAGATGCAAAAACTTGTTTGAGTTGGTTAAACGGAAGGAGGGTTTCGAGATGAAACTCCAGGCGCTAGAATCGCCTGATTCCGATAAACGAGCGAAAAGTTATACTAGAACAAAATCACGATCAGAAATAACCGCGGAAAAAAAATCCGAGAAAAAGAAAAACTGACGAACAGATTAACGAATGAACGTTCGTTAACTGAAACTAAACGACGAATTCGTCCGTTCAAACAAATGAATGGGCGAACGCTCGCTAAATGAATAAACCGAAAAATAAAACTGATCTATTTATAAAAAAACGAATCTAGGGTTTTCTAAGAAAACGAGATAGGTTTCTTTAGAAAAACCGGGGCGGCGGGCGGCTACCTCGGCTCGGGCTCCGGCGAGGTCCGGCGGGGTTCGGGCGGGGCTCCAGTGGCGGTGGGCGGCGTGGGGTGGCGGGGCGGCTGCTCCTGGCGGCGGCGGTGCAAGGCGGCGGGGCGACGGCAAGTGGCGGCGCGGGCGGCGAGGGGCTGCGGCGGCGGTGACTTGGGGCTCCAGGGGGGGGCCCCGGGGTGGTATTTAAAGGGGGGAGGCGGCGGCGGCTCCGACTAGGGGAGGGGTTCGGGTGGCGGCGGCGGCTCGGACTCTCCCGAGTCCGACGGCGGCACAGGACGGGGAGGCGGTGGCGCGGGCGGGCCGGCCTGGCTCGGCTGGGCTTCGGCCCAGTCGGGCGCGCGGGAGGCTTTTTAAAAAAAATCCCGCCGAACTAAGAAAAAACCTAGAGAAATAAATAAAAATCAAAAAATGCCAAACCAAATTTTCACCGTCTAAATAAAATATTTAGAATAGGATGAACATTTTCTTGGCCCTAAAATGCAGTTTTGAAAACGTGCATTTTTTCCTAAATTCAAATAAAATAGCGAGAAAACTCCGAAATAAAATCTTACTTGATTTTTTATAAAACCTTCAATATTTCTTTATTTTGGGAAAGTCATTTTATTCCCTCTCTCATATTTTTATTATAGAAATAATTGAAGATAGAATAAATATAATCAATGATCCTATTTTCAAAATTTGAGAAAACCCCAAATATGAATATAACGAAATCCCCAACTCTCTCCGTGGGTCCTTGAGTTGCGTAGAATTTCTGGATCAGGCCAAAAGCAAATAAAATATGATATGCAGTGATGACCTAATGTATAACATTCCAAATTGAAAATTTGGGATGTTACAAACCTACCCCCTTAAGATGAATCTCGCCCTTGAAATTCGGGTTGGCTAGAAAATAGGTGAGGGTGGTCCTTCAGCAGTTCTTCCTCTCGCTCCCAGGTGGCTTAATCCTCGGTGTGGTGGCTCCACTGAACTTTGCAAAACTTTATAACCTTGTTGCGGGTGACTCGGCTGGCATACTCAAGAATCTTGACTGGTTTCTCCTCATAGGTCAAATCACTATCCAACCGAATTGCTTCCAGCGGCATTGTATCTCTCAGTGGTATGTCCGCCATCTCTGCGTGGCACTTCTTCAACTGGGAGACGTGGAACACGTCGTGAACTCCCGACAATCCTTCGGGCAACTCCAACTTGTAGGCACCTTCTCCCAGACGCTCCAAAACTTTGTATGGTCCCACAAAATGTGGCGCTAACTTTCCTTTAACTCCAAAGCGCTTAACTCCCCTAAGTGGAGATACTCGAAGATAAACTCGGTCTTCGACTTCGTAAACTGTCTCCTTGCATTTAGAATCCACGTAGCTCTTCTGCCTGGACTAGGCTACCTTGAGCCTATCGCGAATCAATTTCACTTTTTGTTCAGACTCCTTAATCAAATCCGGTCCAAACAACTGGCAGTCTCCAACTTCATCCCACGACAATGGTGTTCTGCACCTTCTTCCGTACAAGGCTTCGAAAGGGGCCATCTTCAAACTGGATTGATAACTGTTGTTGTAGGAGAACTCTGCATACGGCAAATTGTCATCCCAACTAGATCCATAATCTAGTGCACAAGCTCTCAGCATATCCTCCAAAATCTGATTGACTCTCTCGGTCTGTCCATCTATCCGCGGATGAAAAGCTGTACTGAACTCTAGCCTGGTACCCAAAGTTTCATGCAATTGATTCCAGAACTTTGAGGTAAACTGGGTTCCTCTATCTGATACAATGCTCCTGGAACTTCATGCAGACATACGATCCTGGTCATGTATATCTTTGCCAACTTAGCACTGGTGTAGGTGGTCTTTACTAGGATGAAATGAGCTACCTTCGTCAAGCGATCGACTACAACCCATATTGAGTCATAGCCTGAACGGGTCCTGGGTAATCCTGTGATGAAATCCATGCCTAGCTTATCCCACTTTCATTCGGGTATCGGCAATGGTTGTAGCAATCCTGCTGGCTTCTGATGCTCTGGCTTTACTCTCTGACATACATCACAAACTGCTACATACTCCGCAATATCCGTCTTCATTCCGGTCCACCAGAAAGTATCCTTCAAATCCAAATACATCTTGGTATTTCCTGGGTGAATCGAGTATGGTGAATCATGGGCCTCCTACAGAATCAACTTCCTGATCTCCAGGTCATTAGGCACATAAACACGGTCTTCAAACCATAGGGTATCGTGCTCATCCTCACGAAATCCTTTAACTTTACCTTTGCTCATCTTCTCCTTTATAGAGGCAACCTCCTTGTCAGTTTTCTGAGCTTCTCTGATCTTATCCATCAAAGTAGACTGAATATCCAATGCTGCTACATAGCCTCTCGGAACTATCTCCAAACATAGCTCACGAAAGTCTTCGGCTAACACCTTCGGTAAATCTCCCGTCATTAATGTGTTGACATGGCTCTTACGGCTCAGCGCATCGGCTACTATGTTAGCCTTTCCGGGATGATAATGCAATCTCATATCATAATCCTTGATGATCTCCAACCATCTCCTTTCCCTGAGATTTAGCTCCTCCTGCGTGAAAATATACTTCAAACTCTTGTGATCCGTGTATACTTCACAATGGTTTCCAATGAGAAAATGTCTCCAAGTCTTCAATGCATGCACTACGGCTGCTAACTCCAAATCATGCGTGGCATAATTCAACTCATGAGGTTTCAGCTATTGTGAAGCATACGAAACAACTCTTCCCTCCTGCATAAGCACTTCTCCAAGTCCTCGACGTGAAGCGTCACAATACACCTCATAATCCTTGCTCTGATCTGGCAGAATCAATACCGGTGATGTAACCAAACGTTTCTTCAACTCCTGGAAACTGGCCTCACATTCCTCAGTCCATTTGAACTTGGTATCCTTCTTCAACAACTCCGTCATAGGCTTCGCAATTTTTGAGAAATTCTCAATGAATCTCCGGTAGTATCCTGCAAGTCCAAGAAAACTCCGGATCTCTCCAACTGTTGTTGGTGCTTCCCAATTTGTCACAGTGACAACCTTGGTGGGATCTACTGCTATACCTTCTCCGGATATAACGTGTCCGAGGAATCCAACTTACTTCAACCAAAACTCACATTACTGAACTTGGCATATAACTGATGTTCTCTGAGCTTCTCAAGTACCAAATGCAAATGCTCCTTATGCTCCTCATCGTTCTTTGAGTAGACTAAAATATCATCAATGAACACCACGACGAACTTATCCAAAAACTCCATAAACACCTTGTTCATCATGTTCATGAAATATGCAGGTGCGTTAGTCAGACCAAATGACATAACGATATACTCGTACAGCCCATACCTAGTGGTAAAAGCCGTCTTAGGTATATCCTGCTCTCGAATCTTCAACTGATGGTATCCTGATCGTAGATCGATCTTGGAAAATACCTTAGCTCCTTGCAATCGATCGAATAGATCATTGATCATCGGCAGTGGGTACTTGTTCTTGATTGTTACTTCGTTCAATCCTCGATAATCAACAACCATCCTTAAGGACCCATCCTTCTTCTCAACTAGAAGTACTAGCGATCCCCAAGGTGAAGAACTTGGGTGAATATAACCTTTATCCAGTAACTCCTTAATCTGCTTCTTAATCTCCTCCAAATCTTTTGCGGGCATCTTGTATGGTCTCTTAGATATGGGCCCTGTGCCTGGCAAAAGCTCAATCAAAAACTCAATATCTCTATCCGGTGGCATGCCTGGCAACTCCTCCGAAAATACGTCAGGGAAATCCTTCACCAATGGTACTTCCTCCTGCACAACTCCTGATAAGGAATTTACTTGAGTCCTCTTCGGCACATGCCGGGATACATACTTGATCCTTCTTCCTTCTGGCGTTGTAAGAAAAATTGACTTACTGGCGCATTCAATGTTCCCTCCATACTTCGATAACCAATCCATGCCTAATATCACATCTAATCCTTGAGATTCCAATACTATTAGGTCCGAGGGAAATACATAGTTACCATTCTTTTGGCGGGCATCCTGTATGGTCTTCTTAGATATTGGCCCTGTGCCTGGCAAAAGCTCAATCAAAACTCAATATCTCCTATCCGGTGGCATGCCTGGCAACTCCTTGGAAATACGTCAGGGAAATCCTTCACCACTGGTACTTCCTCCTGCACAACTCCTGATAAGGAATTTACTTGAGTCCTCTTCGGCATATGCCGGGATACATACTTGATCCTTCTTCCTTCCAGCGTCGTAAGAAAAATTGACTTATTGGCACATTAAATGTTCCCTCCATACTTTGATAACCAATCCATGCCTAATATCACATCCAATCCTTGAGATTCCAATACTATTAGGTCCGAGGGAAATACATAGTTACCAATCCTTAATGGTAACCGATCACACCATAGACTAGCCATATACTCTGCTCCAGGCGAGGTTACTAACATGGGTGACCTAAGGGCTTGGTTGGCAGTTTATACTTTCCACAAATCCCCTTGAGATGTATGAATGCGATGCACCAGTATAAAAAAGAACGAGTGCAGTAAATGACTTAACCAAAAACTTACCTATTACTACATCTGGCTAAGCTTCAACCTCCTCCACGTTAACGTGGTTCACCTGTCACCTATTGAAAGGGTTCGGCTTCTTCCAAGAGCTTACATTGCCATTTCCATTCTGGGCTTCAGGACATTCATTGGCGTAATGTCCAGTCTTCTGGCACTTATAGCAAGTGACTTGGCCCAGGTCTCTCTTGGCTGGTGTTGATGGGTTGGTACGGTTCTGGCCGTTGCCTCCTCCATTCCCATTACCATTCTTGGGGCCATTATGATTGTGCGAGCTACCTCCTCCATGGGTATGCTGAAAATGTCCTCTCGGTTTAGGGGTAAAACGTGGCTTCTACTGAGCTCCAGAATTGTACTTCCCTTGTCCATACTTCCTCTTGCGGTTTTCAATCTGCTGCTGCTTCCCTTCAATCATAAGAGCACGATCTACCAACTCCTGGTAGTTGTTGAAGCTTGCTACCATCAACTGCATGCTCAGCTCATCATTCAGTCCTTCCAGAAACTTCTCCTGCTTAGCTGCATCCGTAGCAATGTCATCTGGGGCATAACGTGCTAGCTTACTAAAGTCATCCACATACTGGCCAACTGTCCGTCCTCCTTGGCGCAAGTTGCGAAACTCACGCTTCTTCATAGCCATAGCTCCCGCTGAAACATGGGCAGTACGGAAAGCCTGCTGAAACTGATCCCATGTGACAGTGTCGATAGGATAAGTGGCTATGAAATTCTCCCACCATGATGCTGCGGGTCCTTCAAGCTGATGTGTGGAAAAACACACCCTTTCCGCATCTGTGCATCTTGCCGTGGTCAACTCCCTTGCTGTCTTGCAGAGCCAATCATCTGCAACAATCGGCTCGGTGCTACTGGAGAACACCGGTGGATTCTGTCGGTGTTCTGGGAACGGGGGTCCCCAGACTTGCCTGCTTGTGGCCTGCGGCGTGGCTCAAAGGGGGGCCCAGCACGGCCCATCTTCACCAACACAAACTCAAGACCCTCACGAGGGGCCAAGCCTCGCGGGGCGGACGGCACAGAGCTTCCTCAGGCGCGGCCTCGTCAGGCTGGCTCATGAGGAGGCGGAGAGATCAAGGTGGGGTACCTCGTGAGGTGCCCGTGACGCAAGCCATGACGACTCAGGGTGCCAGGCGGGTGCCAGCCCGCGCAGCGTCCTCCTTTCCTCTTTGGTGCAAAGGGGGCAAGCGCAGCCGCGGAGTACCGAGGCATCAGGCAAAGGTTGCCATTTCGGTGCAACGAGACCAAGGCCAGGAGGACTACGAGACGGAGGTCACCGTGGAGCCCAAGACGACGTCATCACCAGAGCTTTGCGCAGGCGAAGACTACTTTTGTCAGGATAGTTGATACTTGCTGTCCCCCTTCAAATTAGCCCGCCATTGTTGGCTCCCTTCCCGCTCAATATTTAGGGAGAGGACCAAGGCCACTATAAATAGGACCGGCCACCCACGTAGCAAGGGGTCGGTTCGGCTCAGTTCCCTCCAAGGGCTCGACAAGTAGAGAGGTGGTAGAGAGAGAGAGAGTGAGATAGAGAAAGGTGGCTGAACTCCTCCCAGCAGTTCATCGCCCCAGCCAAGAACAGACCCTCGCGAGGCTGTTCTTCCTTGTACTGTCCATCATCATCAGCCCAAGAGGCAATCCACCACACCACACACTGGAGTATGGTATTACACCACAACGGCGGCCCGAACCAGTATAAACCCTGTGTCCCTTGTGCTGTTCTTTTCATAGCCTTGATCCTAGCGTGGCGGAGGGGTGCAGGAAGGTAGGAGGCGAAATCTCCGCACGCACCCCAGTGTTCGAACCTCAAGGGTCTGCCGGAACCCGAAATCTGACATTCGGCGCGCCAGGTAGGGGTGCGCCGGAATTCGTCTCCCACCGCTCCGTGCCCAGTCGCGTCGTCATCACCATGCTCGGCGACCAGGAGGGCAACCTAGACCCATGGGCTGCGTGGCCCGCCCGCGCAGAACCGCTCTCCTCGGGCGACCCCGTGCCCCAGACAGCTCGCGGTCCACAGGGCGCTGCGGGCCACGGGCGACGCGGACAGGCTTCGACAACTCTTACACCGCGGCAGGCGCGGTCGGCAGCAAGGGCCTCCAATCACGCCGCGACCACGACACCGTACACCCGCCGGGAGCAGGCGAACTCGAGAGCCGCACTCACGGTGGCCCGAGAGCTGCTGCAGTGCAGACTGCTGGAGGGCGGCCGCGACGTGCTGCTGGAGCGAGTGGCAGAGCTCCTGGGCTGCGCTGCCTCGGGGGCTCACCCCTTCTCCACCCAGCCCCCATCTCAAGCCCAGGGCGACCCGCAAGGGGGCCCCGCGCGCGCCCGCGGGCTCCAAGGCTACCCCGACACCGGCGAAGCTGTCAGCACCGGGCCGGCGGCGGCGCTGCCCCCGCCCCTGGTCCGCGAAGAAGAAGGACTCAACGTGACCTGTGGCCCCAGTGGGCGGCCGCGCTGCCACCCCACGGTGGGCGCGTCAGGCAGGACCGCATGGCATGCGAGGCATTACGGCGTGGCATTCGGGATGACGGCGCCGGAGGAATACGTGCCCCTCATGATGGACCAAGGACACCCTCACGAGAACGGACAAGGCTCGCTCCTCAGCCCAAGCTGGGGGGACGAGGCACTAGAAACTGAGCCTTTCCAGGAGCCCCGGGACGGTCCCACTGGCCACGCTGGAGGCAGCGATTATCGGGTACCGCTAATTCTTCAGGAGCAGGTATACGCTAACCATGGATCGCAGGAGGTGCAGGTCACCGCAGCGAGCAGCTGCCCCACTCCCACAGTCTCCTACCCCTCGGGAGGAGGGCGCAGGGGGCTGCAGGAGAGAGGCAGGGATCCGACATCGCCACCGCGGCATTCGGAGCAAGGCGTTCTCAGGAGGTAGGCCCTCCGCTGGGGAGGTGCCCCAGGGCCTGCCCCCGGCGGAGGACCCGTGGTCGTCGGGGGAACCGCTGGCGACCGCTCTACCCCATCGGGCGGCGTCCTGGTTTCCGGTCGTTGCTGATGGCACTAGAGTGTGGCGCAAGGCGGGCCCCTCATCTGGCGATATGAAGCAAGGCCAGTACCTGTGAAGAAGGCCTAGTGCCTGTGAAGCTCGCCGCCCCGTGATACTCTCACGTAATAATGAGTGGGGCTGTACACGCCCCGGAGTCTTAGGGGTGCCGGCCTCAAGCCCTGGGGCTCCCTCCCACGCCTAGTGGCAGCACTTAGCTCCGCGCTGGTGAGAAGACGTCCAAGACTAGACTAGGTGCCGGACGCGGCCTTTTGTTTGCTTTTGTTGCTCTTCCCTTTGGTTGCCGCTTTCCCCGCCTGGATTCAAGTTGGTTTCGAATTTGAGATTTGCGTGTGTTCAGGGAAGGGGTGATTAGTCTTGTTC
>NC_053024.1:541276544-541299812 GCF_003073215.2 Triticum urartu
TGAATAACGGATCTCAAATCATTAGGAGAATGATGTGATGGACAAGACCCAATCCTAAGCATAGCACAAAGATCGTGTAGTTCGTTTGCTAGAGCTTTTCCAATGTCAAGTATCTTTTCCTTTGACCATGAGATCGTGTAACTCCCGGATACCGTAGGAGTGCTTTGGGTGTATCAAACGTCACAACGTAACTGGGTGACTATAAAGGTGCATTACAGGTATCTCCGAAAGTGTCTGTTGGATTGACATAGATCGAGACTGGGATTTGTCACTCCATATAACGGAGAGGTATCACTGGGCCCACTCGGTAATGCATCATCATAATGAGCTCAAAGTGACCAAGTGTCTGGTCACGGGATCATGCATTACGGTACGAGTAAAGTGACTTGCCGGTAACGAGATTGAACAAGGTATTGGGATACCAACGATCGAATCTCGGGCAAGTAACATATCGATTGACAAAGGGAATTGCATACGGGGTTGATTGAATCCTCGACATCGTGGTTCATCCGATGAGATCATCGTGGAGCATGTGGGAGCCAACATGGGTATCCAGATCCCGCTGTTGGTTATTGACCGGAGAGTCGTCTCGGTCATGTCTGCTTGTCTCCCGAACCCGTAGGGTCTACACACTTAAGGTTCGGTGACGCTAGGGTTGTGAAGATATGTATATGCAGTAACCCGAATGTTTGTTCGGAGTCCCGGATGAGATCCCGGACGTCACGAGGAGTTCCGGAATGGTCCGGAGGTAAAGAATTATATATAGGAAGTGCTGTTTCGGCCATCGGGACAAGTTTCGGGGTTATCGGTATTGTACCGGGACCACCGGAGGGGTCCCGGGGGCCCACCGGGTGGGGCCACCTATCCCGGGGGGCCCCATGGGCTGAAGTGGGAGGGAACCCAGCCCAAAGTGGGCTGGGGCGCCACTCCCCTAGGGCCCATGCGGCTAGGGTTGAGGGGAAACGCTAAAGGGGGCGCCCCCTTGCTTGGGGGGCAAGCCCCCCACCCTAGGCCGCCGCCCCCCTAGTAGATCCCATCTACTAGGGCCGCCGCCCCCCTAGCACCCCTATATATAGTGGGGGAGAGGGGGGACTTCATACCCCAGCCCCTGGCGCCTCCCTCTCTCCCCATTACGTCTCTCTCTCGTAGTATAGGCGAAGCCCTGCTACTGTGACGCCCTGCATCCACCACCACGCCGTCGTGCTGCTGGATCTTCATCGACCTCTCCTTCCCCCTTGCTGGATCAAGAAGGAGGAGACGTTCCCCGTCCCCTACGTGTGTCGAACGCGGAGGTGCCGTCCGTTCGGCGCTTGGTCATCGGTGATTAGGATCACGTCGTGTTCGACTACATCATCACCGTTCTTTGAACGCTTCCGCACGCGATCTACAAAGGTATGTAGATGCATCCGATGGCTCATTGCTAGATGAACTCCTAGATGGATCTTGGTGAAATGAGTAGGAAATTTTTTGTTTTCTGCAACGTTCCCAACACTGCAGTAGGAGGCGTCGCAGCCGAGCGGGAGTGGCGCGGGGCCGACGCGGCGCAGGCGGGCGGCGGACCACCTGTGGCCAACGGGATGGGGGGGCGAGCGAGACGCGGCCGTCAGAGGCGGCGGCTGCGGAGGGGCAGCACGGGAAGAGGAGGCCGGAGGCGGAGCATGGGCAAAGAAGGCATCGCCGACGCGCGGCTATGCGGGCGGGGTGGCTGCGGCATCGAGCGGTGCAGCGAGCGAGGGCAGAGAGAGGGGTGGCCGGGAGCAGAACGGGGATGGGCGCGGCCGGAGACGTAGCTGGAGAGGCATGGGGTCGGGCGGACGCGGCGACGCACGGCGGGCGCGCGGCTACGGATGCGTTGTGGGCGCGAGGAGCGCGGCAGGGCGCGGGCTAGGGACGGCAGTGGCAATAGCAGCAGCACAAGTAGCAGAGTAGAGCAGCGGGAGCAAGCGGGAAAGGGCGACGAAATTGTGCGAGCGCGTGCGTGTTTGGAGGCGTGCTCGGGCGGGTGCTGTACACGACGGCTATGGCAAGGGGAGCAGAGGAGAAAGAGGGAAGGGGACGTGCGGCTCACCGGGAGCCTGTAGGTGTGCAAAAGGCGGCTCGGGGGAGGCTTGAGGTCGTCGAATCCATCACCGAAGTGGTCGGAGCCGAGGAAGAAGAAGACGAGGCGTGGCGGCGATGCATTGATCCCCGACTCAGACTCGTGGTCGAGGACGACGTAGCGGCGGCGGACGGAGCTCGTGGACTCGACAGCGAGGCGAGAGGAGGTCCGGCGGCTACGCAAATGACGGCTGCGCAGCCATGGCAGCGCTCGGGCGCTGGTCCAGATCAAGAAAAGGGAGCGGGGGAATGAGGGGAATGAGCGAGGGGGCTGGCTAGGGTTTGAGGGAGGCCGCGGGGTGGCCTTATCCGCCGCGAGGGATCGCCGGATGGCCGGGTGCAGTGCCCAGCGGCGCCCTGGACGGATGCAGGCGTTCACCCTGCCTCTGATGAACAGGAAAAGGAAGGAGACGGTGTGGGCTGGGCCACCTATTGTCAGCAGGCCATAAGTGCACTGCAGCACTACTCATTTTCCTTTTCCTCTTCTATTTATTTATTTCTCCTCTGTTTTGCATTTAGATTAAGTAGCAAATGAATTTTGGTGAACAAGAAACTTGGCACACAGCTCAAGCACATTATTTCTAGGAGTCACACAAAAAAATTTGAGGCCAAAAGGAGTTGTCTAACCATTTTTAGAAATTGAAAAGGCCAATTTTAAATTTGGCAGACCACTAAATAAATTTCCAAGGGCATTTGGGAATCCAAAAGAGGTTGGTTCCAATAAGACAAAGGTCAGGGGAATTTATAGGACAATGTGAACATTTTTGTTTTGCTGCTTGAAGAATAAATATTTGACGTTGCATTTTGAATTTGATTTGAGTTTGGTTTGAAACAAAGTGAGGATTAGCAACTTCATTATGATGACATGGCATCATCAGGCATGAGATTACTATAGCATGATACTGGGGTGTTACAAATCTCCTCCACTACAAGAAATCTCGTCCCGAGATTTAAGATGGTGGAGTAAGGGGAAAGATTCGGGAAGGATGGAGATCAACACAAGATAGGTACGTGGGGACTATCTCAGTGAACGTAGCATAGAGACATCTCTCGAGTTGAAACTCAAGAAAGTCATCGAGATCAAGGTGAGGTGCAATAAGAAGCTTCAACCGGGTAGACAATCGTTTGTTGCCTGAAACAAGGGGTGAAAGGGGTTCAGAGGAATGGGAATAAGTATTACGTCTGATACCAGAATAGGTCAATAGGAAGGTGGCTCGTGACTTACATACGAAGCCAAGCGTGAGTAACAATTTTGGAAAACAGGGATGTACATGAGAGTCAGGTTTTGATCCTGGGGATCTGTGGGTTATGGGCCCATCATGTGGGTTGAAAGTAGAAAGAGTGGTGACATCTTACACGGTCATGATAGAAAGGCATGTCAGAGCGTAGCATGTCAGTTATGTTGGCAACATCGCCGGTACCAAGGGAGAGGGACGAAGAGAACCATTTTCCTGCTCGTAAGACGAGGCGGACCAATAGGCAAAGTTCTCGTCCATCGGTGGTTACCTGAATGTCATCAACAATAGTAACAAGGTCTTACTAACAGAGTTGTACACCGAGGTGCTTACTTAAGCAGTGATGTATCTCTCCTCAGACAAGTTCGATTACAAGAAAGGTGAAACAAAACAATGGAAAGGAAAATGTGATTATTATGATAATCAGATCAATGGAAAGGAAAGGTGTTTATACCCAAGTATTAGAGTATAACTTTCCCAAGGAAAGGCAGAGCATGATAGGGCTCCAAGTATTAAACCATTTAGACAAAGGGGCAAGGAATTTACGAGGTTTACCCATACAACGGTGTTTGGATAATTGATAAAGTAAAATTTAGTATCGTGCTTCAAATGTTCTTATGGGAGATCGGATTACCACAGACATGCTTCGAGATAGCATTGACATGGTTTCAAGCAAAGGTCAGACTTTGGATACACCAAGGATCCATCGGAAACAATTAGAAAATAAGTCATACAATTTTAGCAGGGAAAAGATGAGGGTGTGGCCGACGGGCTCAGCCACAATCCATCGACATGCCAAAAAGGATGTATTTCCAAAATTATATGAACAAGTTTGTGTTGGGGAAGGCAAGAATGTTGTCGATGATAACATAAATCATCGGGGGAAGGATTGTATTTCTCATCATGAATTTGATTGATATCCTGGAAAAGCTCAGAATGTTGATGATGATCACGACACATTTGTCGAGAGATTTCATGAAGATGTAATCGATCGGCGATGACATCAGTCAAAGGAATGATGAAGCGAAAGGTTATTGGAACCATGGGTACGACACAAACTCGAAATTAAGCTTGTTGTTCAAGGAAATGATAAGATGAGGAAGATCGACGTAAGCTTAGCTCATCGTCGGAAGTTGCTCCGGGCATAAGGACCAGGTAGCACAGTTAAAAAGTTGACACGATAAAAATATAGCCGATCAGGCTAGGAATGATGTGATGGGGTATAAAGCTTCCCAGTATCAAGTACTAGGTGTAATGCCAGAAGGTAAATCGGAGTAGAGGTTGGACGGGGGAAATGATTTGCAGAGGATAAGTAATTTAACTTACCCAGTAAATGGGATCAAGGAGGAAATATGGTCGGGACCATAACTGCAAGGGATCCAATTTACGATACCGGAAGAATTATTCAAATGATTAAATATCCTTGCAAGAAGCTTTCATGATAAGTTCCACACCGTGTCCGTGGGCATGAACACAAAGGTTCAGGGTCGACTCCCACTTCTACAATGCATAACCTTTCATTTTACTTCTCGCTCTTGATGAAGCTTGTAGTATTGAAATTTTATCTGACGAAAAGCCAGTAGAGTATAACCCGCATAACTTTCGAGTTCACACAGATTAGGGAAGGCATAGGTTCAACCCATCGGGGCATCTTAGGAACATATATCATAAATTTAAGAATAAATAACACAAGCTCGGTAGTAGAGCATGCTTGAGAAAGCGGAGGATACAATTTACCAAAAGCATTATGTATCCGAGGAAAGCTCACAAGCTTATTGAATATGAAGGACGTTGTCGGATAAAATCCGAAAAAGGGGGTCTGGTGGTCCACAAGGGATCTGATGTGAGCATCAATATTCAACCAGAGGAAGAAAGAATGCAAGGAGATCAGATTATAGAAACAACTGACTAACTCAAAGCTCAATTGCAAAGGAATTATGAATTCCAAGACAAGGGATCAGAAGCAATGCTCTGATTAGGGATGGATAGGTAGAATAGCCTTAGGGGTACAATCGATGGCGATTTGATTGATCGAGATTCAGCACATGTTAAAATGACGTCTGAGCCGGAAGGATGAATTCTAGGATCTGATTGAGGATTGCGAGCATTCGCAACATATTGTATCAACGGACTCAAAATGATAATGACAAAGGCTGACAATAAGATTACTAGACTTATGGTATTAACCATAATGCAAGCAAGCAAGAAATTCAAGAACAATAGGCTGTTGAGGATTTTCACAAGAACGAATGGTATTACGAAGACTTTTGTGAAGTACATGAATCAACTGAGGATGAGCGGATACTCGATAGGTGCACAAAGTTATCCGTAGGGGTATTCAGATGACAAGGAACTGCAAGGCAGTAAGCTCAAAGGATTCTCAGAAAAAGGAGAGCAGTTCAGGGCATCTTGTAATAACAAGATCAATGGGATAGAATGTAAGATTGGCAAGTGTGTGTAGTTATCCATAAGGATATTTCGGTGGTAGGGAATTGCAAAGGCAACAGGCACAAAGTCTCGAGAGAATATCGTAGAGTATCTTCAGAATCTTCTGATGCAGCAGGCGATCATCTGAAATAAGGGGCTCTCCGGGCGGATGTGATCATGAGATCCCTAATGTTCGAGTTAGTAAAACCATTTAACCCGAATAGAAGAGAGATCAGAGTCCCAGAGTATAGTCGGGGTAAAAGATCCTAATACCACCCATATGGCGACGTGTGTGCTTCGGGTTAGTAGTCCGTGCGGGCGGTTTGCAGCGGCGGGGCGCTCGTGGTTGTGACGGGTAGGAGGGCAACGGCACAGAATCGAGCACGGGGAAGGAGGGAAGACGGAGGAGAGCTCACAGCGGTCTCAATGGCGTCAAGCGCGAGCTCGGGGCAGGCCTGGACGAGGTGAATCGACGGCGAGGACCTCCGGGTACCGAGGTCGAAGAAAATGTTGGGGACGGTGTTGTGGTTCTTCTCCGGTTTCTTGGCTCGGCGTGGATGAAGAGGACGACGATGCGGAGCTCGGGGACTCATCGGCAGGGAGTAGAGTGGCCGGTGGCCATGGCTACGGCGAGCGGCGGCTCCGGTTGCGTGCGGTGGTCGTGTGGGTGAGAGCTGGGGAGGAGGAGAGTTAGCGAGAGAGAGGGGAAAAGATCCAGGGGGTGCGTGGCGACGTCTGAGCGTGACGAGGAGGAGCCAGGCAGGCAGCTGCGTGCCGGCATGCACGGCATCGGGCACCGCTTCCCCTCTGCCTACTGGCAAGAGGAGGAAGACGGCTTTGCCCCTGGTGGGCTGGGCCAGAACAGAAACGGGCCGGCCAGAGGCGCCAGGTAAGTTTCTCCCTTTCTTCTATATTGTTTCTGTTTTCTATTTTTCTGACATTTGTTTGGTTTAATAAAAATACTAAACCATTTTATTTACTTCTGTCAAATTTTGCAGGGACCTAAGGGATTAATCCAAAGCCCTCACCAAAATTCAGAACTTTTGGACATATATTATATATATAGCAAATATATATATATATATATCCAAAGCAATTAGTTATTGGATTAATTCCAAATGCCCAAAATAAATACTTATGAGCTCCTGAAAATGTTGGTTTGATTTTTATCTTTGTCCAATATTTTCAGAGAGCAACATGAGCATTTTCTTGGACCTTTTTGGAGCAATTTTTTTATTTGGGTCATTTCCTGAATGATTCTGAGGGTTTCACAAATCCTCATTTCAAATTTAAATGGTATTTAAACATGATGCACAAAGAAGACTAGCCTAGGTCATACCAGAACTAGGGATGTGACAGTAGATCCCGCTACGACGCTTTGTTTACAACTGCACCAACTGACAGCTCCACCGTTTAGTAAAAACACGTATCCGGTTTGCGATTTAGAATCGTCCGGATCAGTGTCAAAGCTTGCATCGACGTAACCATTTACGACGAGCTCTTTGTCACCTCCATAAACGAGAAACATATCCTTCGTCCTTTTCACGTATTTCAGGATGTTCTTGACCGCTGTCCAGTGATCCACTCCTGGATTACTTTGGTACCTCCCTGCTAAACTAATAGCAAGGGACACATCAGGTCTGGTACACAACATTGCATACATGATAGAGCCTATGGCTGAAGCATAGGGAACATCTTTCATTTTCTCTCTATCTTCTCAAGTGGTCGGGCATTGAGTCTTACTCAACTTCACACCTTGTAACACATGAAAGAACCCTTTCTTTTCTTGATCCATTTTGAACTTCTTCAAAACTTTGTCAAGGTATGTGCTTTGTGAAAGTCCAATTAAGCGTCTCGATCTATCTCTATAGATCTTGATGCCCAATATATAAGCAGCTTCACCGAGGTCTTTCATTGAAAAACTCTTATTCGAATATCCTTTTATGCTATCCAGAAATTCTATATCATTTCCAATCAACAATATGTCATCCACATATAATATCAGAAATGCTACAGAGCTCCCACTCACTTTCTTGTAAATACATACTTCTCCAAAAGTCCGTATAAAACCATATGCTTTGATCACACTATCAAAACATTTATTCCAACTCCGAGAGGCTTGCACCAGTCCATAAATGGATCATTGGAGCTTGCACACTTTGTTAGCTCCCTTTGGATCGACAAAACCTTCCGGTTGCATCATATACAACTCTTCTTCCAGAAATCCATTCAGGAATGCAGTTTTGACATCCATTTGCCAAATTTCATAATCATAAAATGCGGCAATTGCTAACATGATTCGGACAGACTTAAGCATCGCTACGGGTGAGAAGGTCTCATCGTAGTCAATCCCTTGAACTTGTCGAAAACCTTTTGCAACAAGTTGAGCTTTATAGACAGTAACATTACCGTCAGCGTCAGTCTTCTTCTTGAAGATCCATTTATTCTCGATGGCTTGCCGATCATCGGGCAAGTCAATCAAAGTCCATACTTTGTTCTCATACATGGATCCCATCTCAGATTTCATGGCTTCAAGCCATTTTGCGGAATCTAGGCTCATAATCGCTTCCTCATAGTTCGTAGGTTCTTCATGGTCTTGTAACATAACCTCCAGAATAGGATTACCGTACCACTCTAGTGCGGATCTTACTCTGGTTGACCTACGAGGTTCGGCAGTAACTTGATCTGAAGTTTCATGATCATCATCATTAGCTTCCTCGCTAATTGGTGTAGATGCCACAGGAACCGGTTTCTGTGATGAACTACTTTCCAATAAGGGAGTAGGTATAGTTACCTCATCAAGTTCTACTTTCCTCCCACTCACTTCTTTCGAGAGAAACTCCTTCTCTAGAAAGGATCCATTCTTAGCAACGAATGTCCTGCCCTTGGATCTGTGATAGAAGGTGTACCCAACTGTTTCTTTTGGGTATCCTATGAAGACACATTTCTCCGATTTGGGTTCGAGCTTATCAGGTTGAAGCTTTCTCACATAAGCGTTGCAGCCCCAAACTTTAAGAAACGGCAACTTTGGTTTCTTGCCAAACCATAGTTCATAAGGTGTCGTCTCAACGGATTTTGATGGTGCCCTATTTAACGTGAATGCGGCCGTCTCTAAAGCATAACCCCAAAATGATAGCGGTAAATCAGTAAGAGACATCATAGATCGCACCATATCTAGTAAAGTACGATTACGACGTTCGGACACACCATTACGCTGTGGTGTTCCGGGTGGCGTGAGTTGCGAAACTATTCTGCATTGTTTCAAATGTACACTCGTAACTCAAATATTCTCCTCCACAATCAGAGATAGCAAGAATCCTTATTTTCCTTGTTACGATGAGTTTCAATCCTCTATGTACATCTAATATATCTGAGGATGTGAGGATAACATCAGAAGCATCTTTTATAGCTTCTAATAGATGTTTATTGTATGCTCATATGGTTGTACGTGCATATATTCTGTGAGGTGAGCAGAGAAGTTATAATAAACCTCGTGCCGTGTTCGATCATCATAATTCTATCGATGGACATCTATAGACGTATACATCATAGTGATTCTCCCATCCCCGTCGCACGATGCGACGCTGACGACGTATCTGAATATCGTTTCGCAGATAGATCCTTTTAGTCATTGTCTGCCATGTGTGCAGTGAAGAGTCTTAGTAGAGCATGATCATTCTCATACGCATAGTGTTTCTCTTACGCACGTAGGACTATTGGGCAGTGTTCGCTTTGCTTCTCCTTCATATTAACCTACTACGCACCATGGAGTAAGGTCAATACGCTATGTTATGCACTAGATTATTATCTACAGACTCTCAATCATTTGGGGCTTACATTATGACTCATTGTGTATGTCAGATATCCTTATTCACGATGTCATATCAATATAAAAATAGATCGACCATTTCGATCCTATAGTTGATGTGCAATAGACCATGACACAGATATTACTCATATATAGAACAACTTGAATGCTCGCTATGATATATATTCTATAGAGTACGCTGATGTCTTTGACGATCTTAATTTGAGAGTCAGAATATGCCTGTTTCATGTTTGAGGATCTGCCTTTGAATCATATGTGTATAGTTCAGGTATAGGTGTTCCGTAGAGTATGTATGTAGAGGGATGTTGGATGATTAGAGTTGGATTTCTACCTCTACCTCTCGGGCGACTCACATGTCACACTATCACAATAGTCTTCGTATACAATTCGTTCTTGTGAAAATCCTCAACAGCCTATTGTTCTTGAATTTCTTGCTTGCTTGCATTATGGTTAGTACCATAAGTCTAGTAATCTTATTGTCAGCCTTTGTCATTATCATTTTGAGTCCGTTGATACAATATGTTGCAAATTCTCGCAATCCTCAATCAGGTCCTAGAATTCATCCTTCCGACTCAGACGTCATTTTAACATGTGCTGAATCTCGATCAATCAAATCGCCATCGATTGTACCCCTAAGGCTATTCTACCTATCCATCCCTAATCAGAGCATTGCTTTTGATCCCTTGTCTTGGAATTCATAATTCCTTTGCAATTGAGCTTTGAGTTAGTCAGTTGTTCCTATAATCTGATCTCCTTGCATTCCTTCTTCCTCTGGTTGAATATTGATGCTCACATCGGATCCCTTGTGGACCACCAGACCCCCCTTTTTCGGATTTTATCCGACAACGTCCTTCATATTCAATAACCTTGTGAGCTTTTCCTCGGATACATAATGCTTTTGGTAAATTGTATCCTCCGCCTTCTCAAGCGTGCTCTACTACCGAGCTTGTGTTATTTATTCTCTAAATTTATGATATATGTTCCTAAGATGCCCCGATGGGTTGAACCTATGCCTTCCCTAATCTGTGTGAACTCGAAAGTTATGCGGTTTATACTCTACTGGCTTTCGTCAGATAAAATTTCAATACTACAACTTCATCAAGAGCGAGAAGTAAAATGAAAGGTTATGCATTGTAGAAGTGGGAGTTGACCCTGAACCTTTGTGTTCATGCCCATGGACATGGTGTGGAACTTATCATGAAAGCTTCTTGCAAGGATATTTAATCATTTGAATAATTCTTCCGGTATCGTGAATTGGATCCCTTGTAGTTATGGTCCCGACCATATTTCCTCCTTGATCCCATTTACGGGGTAAGTTAGAATTACTTATCCTCTGCAAATCATTTTTCCCCGTCCAACCTCTACTCTGATTTACCTTATGACATTACACCTAGTACTGGATACTGGGAAGCTTTATATCCCATCACATCATTCCTAGCCTGATCGGCTATATTGTTATCGTGTCAACTTTTAACTGGGCTACCTGGTCCTTATGCCCGGAGCAACTTCCGACGATGAGCTAAGCTTACGTCGATCCTCTTCTTATCATTTTGCCTTGAACAACAAGCTTAATTTTGAGTTTGTGTCATACCCATGGTTCCAATAACCTTTCAATTCATCATTCCTTTGACTGGATGTCATCGCTGATCGATTACATCTTCATGAAATCTCTCGACAAATGTGTCGTGATCATCATCAACATTCTGAGCTTTTCCAGGATATCAATCAAATTCATGATGAGAAATACAATCCTTCCCCTCGATGATTTATGTTATCATCGACAACATTCTTGCCTTCCCCAACACAAACTTGTTCATATAATTTTGGAAATACATCCTTTTTGGCATGTCAATGGATTATGGGTGAGCCCGTCGGCCACACCCTCATCTTTTCCCTGCTGTATGACTTATTTTATAAATTGTTTCCGATGGATCCTTGGTGTATCCAAAGTCTGACCTTTGCTTGAAACCATGTCAATGCTATCTCGAAGCATGTCTGTGGTAATCCGATCTCCCATAAGAACATTTGAAGCACGATACTAAATTTTATTTATCAATTATCCAAACACCGTTGTATGGGTAAACCTCGTAAATTCCTTGCCCCTTTGTCTAAATGGTTTAATACTTGGAGCCCTATCATGCTCTGCCTTTCCTTGGGAAAGTTATACTCTAATACTTGGGTATAAACACCTTTCCTTTCCATTGATCTGATTATCATAATAATCACATTTTCCTTTCCATTGTTTTGTTTCACCTTTCTTGTAATCGAACTTGTCTGAGGAGAGATACATCACTGCTTAAGTAAGCACCTCGGTGTACAACTCTGTTAGTAAGACCTTGTTACTATTGTTGATGACATTCAGGTAACCACCGATGGACGAGAACTTTGCCTATTGGTCCGCCTCGTCTTACGAGCAGGAAAATGGTTCTCTTCGTCCCTCTCCCTTGGTACCGGCGATGTTGCCAACATAACTGACATGCTACGCTCTGACATGCCTTTCTATCATGACCGTGTAAGATGTCACCACTCTTTCTACTTTCAACCCACATGATGGGCCCATAACCCACAGATCCCCAGGATCAAAACCTGACTCTCATGTACATCCCTGTTTTCCAAAATTGTTACTCACGCTTGGCTTCGTATGTAAGTCACGAGCCACCTTCCTATTGACCTATTCTGGTATCAGACGTAATACTTATTCCCATTCCTCTGAACCCCTTTCACCCCTTGTTTCAGGCAACAAACGATTGTCTACCCGGTTGAAGCTTCTTATTGCACCTCACCTTGATCTCGATGACTTTCTTGAGTTTCAACTCGAGAGATGTCTCTATGCTACGTTCACTGAGATAGTCCCCACGTACCTATCTTGTGTTGATCTCCATCCTTCCCGAATCTTTCCCCTTACTCCACCATCTTAAATCTCGGGACGAGATTTCTTGTAGTGGAGGAGATTTGTAACACCCCCAGTATCATGCTATAAGTAATCTCATGCCTGATGATGCCATGTCATCATAATGAAGTTGCTAATCCTCACTTTGTTTCAAACCAAACTCAAATCAAATTCAAAATGCAGCGTCAAATATTTATTTCTTCAAGCAGCAAAACAAAATGTTCACATTGTCCTATAAATTCCCCTGACCTTTGTCTTATTGGAACCAACCTCTTTTGGATTCCCAAATGCCCTTGGAAATTTATTTAGTGGTCTGCCAAAATTTAAAATTGGCCTTTTCAATTTCTAAAAATGGTTAGACAACTCCTTTTGGCCTCAAATTTTTATGTGTGACTCCTAGAAATAATGTGCTTGAGCTGTGTGCCAAGTTTCTTGTTCACCAAAATTCATTTGCTACTTAATCTAAATGCAAAACAGAGGAGAAATAAATAAATAGAAGAGGAAAAGGAAAATGAGTAGTGCCTGCAGGTGCACTTATGGCCTGCTGACAATAGGTGGCCCAGCCCACACCGTCTCCTTCCTTTTCCTGTTCATCAGAGGCAGGGTGAACGCCTGCATGCCGTCCAGGGCGCCGCTGGGCATGCACCGGCCATCCGGCGATCCCTCGCGGCGGATAAGGCCACCCCGCGGCCTCCCTCAAACCCTAGCCAGCCCCCTCGCTCATTCCCCTCATTCCCCCGCTCCCTTTTCTCTGATCTGGACCAGCGCCCGAGCGCTGCCATGGCTGCGCAGGCCGTCATTTCGCGTAGCCGCCGGCCTCCTCTCGCCTCGCTGTCGAGTCCACGAGCTCCGTCCGCCGCCGCTACGTCGTCCTCACACGAGTCTGAGTCGGGGATCAATGCATCGCCGCCACGCCTCGTCTTCTTCTTCCTCGGCTCCGACCACTTCGGTGATGGATTCGACGACCTCAAGCCTCCCCCGAGCCGCCTTTTGCACACCTACAGGCTCCCGGTGAGCCGCACGTCCCCTTCCCTCTTTCTCCTCTGCTCCCCTTGCCGATAGCCACCGTGTATAGCAGCCGCCCGAGCACGCCTCCAAACACGCACGCCGCTCGCACCAATTGCGTCGCCCTTCTCTCCGCTTGCTCCTGCTGCTCTGCTCTGCTACTTGTGCTGCTGCTATTGCCGCTGCCTATCCTAGACCGCGCCCTGCCGCGCTCCTCGCGCCCACAACGCATCCGTAGGCCGCGCCCGCCGTGCGTCGCCGCGTCCGCCTGACCCTGCACGCCTCTCCAGCTACGCGTCTCCGGCCGCGCCCCATCCCCGTTCTTGCTCCCGGCCACCCCTCTCTCTACCCCTCGCTGCACCGCTCGATGCCGCAGCCACCCCGCCCGCATAGCCGCGCGTCGGCGATGCCTTCTTTGCCCATGCTCCGCCTCCGGCCTCCTCTTCCCGTGCTGCCCCTCCGCAGCCGCCGCCTCTGACGGCCGCGTCTCGCTCGCCCCCCCATCCCGTTGGCCACAGGTGGTCCGCCGCCCGCCTGCGCCGCGTCGGCCCCGCGCCACTCCCGCTCGGCTGCGACGCCTCCTACTGCAGTGTTGGGGAACGTTGCAGAAAACAAAAATTTTCCTACTCGTTTCACCAAGATCCATCTAGGAGTTCATCTAGCAACGAGTCATCGGATGCATCTACATACCTTTGTAGATCGCGTGCGGAAGCATTCAAAGAACGGTGATGATGTAGTCGAACACGACGTGATCCAAATCACCGATGACCAAGCGCCGAACGGACGGCACCTCCGCGTTCAACACACGTACGGGACAGGAGACGTCTCCTCCTTCTTGATCCAGCAAGGGGGAAGGAGAGGTTGATGAAGATCCAGCAGCACGACGGCGTGGTGGTGGATGCAGGGCGTCACAGTAGCAGGGCTTCGCCTATACTACGAGAGAGAGACGTAACGGGGAGAGAGGGAGGCGCCAGGGGCTGGTGTATGAAGTCCCTCCTCTCCCCCACTATATATAGGGGTGCTAGGGGGGCGCCGGCCCTAGGAGATGGAATCTCCTAGGGGGGGCGGCGGCCAAGGGTGGGGGGCTTGCCCCCCAAGCAAGGGGGCGCCCCCTTTAGGGTTTCCCCTCAACCCTAGCCGCATGGGCCCTAGGGGAGTGGCGCCCCAGCCCACTTTGGGCTGGGTTCCCTCCCACTTCAGCCCATGGGGCCCCCCGGGATAGGTGGCCCCACCCGGTGGACCCCCGGGACCCTTCCGGTGGTCCCGGTACAATACCGGTGACCCCGAAACTTGTCCCGATGGCCGAAACAGCACTTCCTATATATAATTCTTTACCTCCGGACCATTCCGAACTCCTCGTGACGTCCGGGATCTCATCCGGGACTCCGAACAACTATTCGGGTTACTGCATATACATATCTTACAACCCTAGCGTCACCGAACCTTAAGTGTGTAGACCCTACGGGTTCGGGAGACAGCAGACATGACCGAGACGACTCTCCGGTCAATAACCAACAGCGGGATCTGGATACCCATGTTGGCTCCCACATGCTCCACGATGATCTCATCGGATGAACCACGATGTCGAGGATTCAATCAACCCCGTATGCAATTCCCTTTGTCAATCGATATGTTACTTGCCCGAGATTCGATCGTCGGTATCCCAATACCTCGTTCAATCTCGTTACCGGCAAGTCACTTTACTCGTACCGTAATGCATGATCCCGTGACCAGACACTTGGTCACTTTGAGCTCATTATGATGATGCATTACCGAGTGGGCCCAGTGATACCTCTCCGTCATACGGAGTGACAAATCCCAGTCTTGATCCATGTCAACCCAACAGACACTTTCGGAGATACCCGTAGTCTACCTTTATAGTCACCCAGTTACGTTGTGACGTTTGGTATACCCAAAGCACTCTACGGTATCCGGGAGTTACACGATCTCATGGTCTAAGGAAAAGATACTTGACATTGGAAAAACTCTAGCAAACGAACTATATGATCTTGTGCTAAGTTTAGGATTGGGTCTTGTCCATCACATCATTCTCCTAATGATGTGATCTCGTTATCAATGACATCCAATGTCCATAGTTAGGAAACCATGACTATCTATTGATCAACGAGCTAGTCAACTAGAGGCTTACTAGGGACATGTTGGTGTCTATGTATTCACACATGTATTACGATTTCCGGTTAACACAATTATAGCATGAATAAAAGACAATTATCATGAACAAGGAAATATAATAATAACCCTTTTATTATTGCCTCTAGGGCATATTTCCAACAGTCTCCCACTTGCACTAGAGTCAATAATCTAGTTTACATTGTGATGAATCGTACACCCATGGAATTCTAGTGTTGATCATGTTTTGCTCTAGGGAGAGGTTTAGTGAACGGATCTGCTACATTCAGGTCCGTATGTACTTTACAAATATCTATGTCTCCATCTTGAACATTTTCACGAATGGAGTTGAAGCGACGCTTGATGTGCCTTGTCTTCTTGTGAAACCTGGGCTCCTTGGCAAGTGCAATAGCTCCAGTGTTGTCACAGAAGAGTTTGATTGGCCCCGACGCATTGGGTATGACTCCTAGGTCGGTGATGAACTCCTTCACCCAAATTGCTTCATGCGCTGCCTCCGAGGCTGCCATGTACTCCGCTTCACATGTAGATCCCGCCACGACGCTCTGCTTGCAACTGCACCAGCTTACTGCCCCACCATTCAAAATATACACGTATCCGGTTTGTGACTTAGAGTCATCCAGATCTGTGTCGAAGCTAGCGTCGACGTAACCCTTTACGACGAGCTCTTCGTCACCTCCATAAACGAGAAACATTTCCTTAGTCCTTTTCAGGTACTTCAGGATATTCTTGACCGCTGTCCAGTGTTCCTTGCCGGGATTACTTTGGTACCTACCTACCAAACTTACGGCAAGGTTTACATCAGGTCTGGTACACAGCATGGCATACATAATAGAACCTATGGCTGAGGCATAGGGGATGACACTCATCTCTTCTTATCTTCTGCCGTGGTCGGACATTGAGCTGAGCTCAATTTCACACCTTGCAACACAGGCAAGAACCCCTTCTTAGACTGATCCATATTGAACTTCTTCAATATCTTATCAAGGTATGTGCTTTGTGAAAGACCTATGAGGCGTCTTGATCTATCTCTATAGATCTTGATGCCTAATATATAAGCAGCTTCTCCAAGGTCCTTCATTGAAAAACTCTTATTCAAGTAGGCCTTAATGCTGTCCAAAGTTCTATATCATTTCCCATCAAAAGTATGTCATCTACATATAATATGAGAAATGCTACAGAGCTCCCACTCACTTTCTTGTAAACGCAGGCTTCTCCATAAGTCTGCATAAACCCAAACGCTTTGATCATCTCATCAAAGCGAATGTTCCAACTCCGAGATGCTTGCACCAGCCCATAAATCGAGCGTTGGAGCTTGCACACCTTGTCAGCATTCTTAGGATCGACAAAACCTTCCGGCTGCATCATATACAATTCTTCCTTAAGGAAACCATTAAGGAATGCCGTTTTGACGTCCATTTGCCATATCTCATAATCATAGAATGCGGCAATTGCTAACATGATTCGGACGGACTTCAGCTTCGCTACGGGTGAGAAAGTCTCATCGTAGTCAACCCCTTGAACTTGTCGATAACCCTTAGCGACAAGCCGAGCAATATAGGTGGACATTAATTTTCTCCCTCCTTATGTGCCATCGAAATTCCTCCCTTCTTCTCTTGATTTTAGTGAATCCTACAAATCCTTCTGGAGCACTACTCACAACAACCCAACCCACAAGCTTAGTTCAGATCTAGGATAGAACATGGCAGATCTTGCTTATGTTGGTGGGCTAAGGGGAACTGTTGCGGATATTATTACTGGACATAAACTGGCCAGGAGTGGCCGGGTTAACTCTATGATGATTAGAAGCCCAGGAAGACAAAGGATGGTGGCGCTTTATGAAGGCCCGAGGCCCAAAGGCGGGTTAAGGCCTGTAGACATAAACTGACATTATCATGTAACTTGTATTGTAAGATAGAAGGAATAGAGACCGAGTTGGACACGATGATGATCCGGCTCGGGACTCTGTAAACCGGTGGGCGTCGACCTATGTATATAAAGGGGTGACCCGGCGGCGGTTTAAGGAGGACACGCAACAACTCGAGAACCAGGAAAAGCGGATTCGCTCCCTGGTCATCGAAACCCTAGCAATTCCATCACAACTGGAGTAGGCTTTTACCTTCATCGTAAGGGACCGATCCAGTATAAAACTCTCGCGTCCTTTGTCCGCTTTAACCCCTTTAAGCTAACCCGTAGCGATGGCTCCATGACTAAGTCCTTTCACAAGGACATCTGCAGTGGCAAAACCACGACAGTTGGCGCCCATCGTGGGGCTATCACACAATGGTTTCGAGTTCTTGAAGGGTAGCATTGAAGGACTCAAGGGATACGATGTGGGCCGGATGACTAAAAGTCGTCACGGCAAGCTCTATATCGACGATCCAGGATGGGGTCCCGAGGCCGGTTCAATTGAATACGGGTACCGGGTCCCCTTTGGTGGAATTCACGTCTTCATCGGCAAGATCGGTGAACCGGGCCCCGAGCCGGACATCTGCACCGACATCATCGAGACGGCTCAGCATGCAAGCTCTGCCCAGGTTTAGCCCACAGTAAAGCATGTCTTCGTAGGTGCCATCGATGGATTGGAATATGAGGATAGATCGGCATGTCGTGGCGAAACCGTCATCTGCTCTCATGACGAGTCTTCAACCGGAGAGACCGAGTCGCTGTACCAGCTGCAGGATGGCCAGATTAGCGGAGGTTCCAATGGCAACAGTATTTCGGACCCCCTCGATCTGCCAAGCCGGGCCGCGGTCTTCATGGCCGGTACATAACCAGCTCAGCACTCTTCCACCGCCGCGGCAATGATCTCCGGTGTCGGTGGGAACGACACCTATGGGATCACAAGAATCCCTACTGTGGTTAGCGGGGCGCGGGGTCGTGAGAAGAGCGGATCAAACAGATAGCACACGGTTCGTTTATCCAGGTTCGGGCTGCGAGGATGCGTAAAACCCTACTCCTGCTTTGGTGGATTGTATATCTGTGTTCTTGAGCTAGCTATGGGGCGTGAGGAGCTCCAAAAAGCCGAATCCCACCTTTGGTCGCCTCGGGCCTCCTTTTATAGAAAAAGGGGTTGCCACAGTGGCACACAGGAGGTGGAAAGGGGTACAGTGATGCGAGGTTATCCCTCGCATTACATGAGAAGGCACATTTAATGCGTCTTGCTTAGGTGTCCTTGCTTTATCGGGGACGGGGGAAGAGACCTGTCTCGTCCGTCGCCGCTCCTTCTTGTGTCGACACGCGCCCTGGCCAGCAATGCCTGCGATGCCACATAGGTAGGCAGGCAGCTGAGGTGGCGCAGTGGTGGGTCTTCACGAAGAGCTGCATGCCGCCACGCAGGTGCCTGCCCAGCTGGTCGGGCCGCCACCTGCATGCATGCAGTGGTGGAGGTTTAGTCGGCGTGGGCCTGATGGTGGCCCTGCGGGTGTCCTCGGTAAGGGCCTTGCCGGGGCCCCGGCAAGGGTCTTGCCGAGGCGCCTGCTGTCATCCCCGGCAAGGCGCTTGCCGGGGGCCTTGTGGTCTTCCTCGGCTGGGATCCCGCCCAGGGTTGTCGTCTCCTTAGTGCGTATCTGATCTTGAATGTCTTCACAAAGATCTGCATGCCGCCACGGGGATGTCTCCCAAATCCTTGCCCTTTGGGGGCAGTGGACTCAAGGGTGGTTTGCTCCGTAGGCGCGGGACGAGTCGCCGCGGCAAGGGTCTTGCCGGGGCTGCTAGAACTGTCTCCCGGCAAGGATCTTGCCGGGGGAGTCCGCTTCATCCCCTTTGCTCTTCGTGGTCTTGGCCTTGGCGTCGTCTAGTTCTCTTGAGCTTCGGTCTTACCCTGGCTCACCTCCCTTGCCTTGCTTGGTGTGGTGGTCGCGGCTCAGACTGCCCGTGCACAGTTATAGGGGTACAAAAAGTGTACCCCTCTTTTTGTACACCGACAGGAGCCCCCGGGCCTGGGCCACACATAAGCGCAACGCGTTGTTGGGCTAGGCCCAAAAACGGTGCGCGGCAGGCGGGGCGGTTTTTACCGGTAAGATTCTTCACGCGCTGCGCTTCCCACGATTCCCGCGCGTGGCGCGGCATGGGGAGGCGCGTGTGACGTGGGCGGCATGCGTGGGGTTGGTTCCCGCAGGCATGCGTCACATCGTAGTAAAGGGGCGGTTCGCGCCTTCCCCATAAACGGAGGGAGGCGTGGAGGCGCGGCCCATTTACTGAATGGGGCTGAGGCGCGGTCTTCAAGGCGTCCACTCCCCACGATCACGGGGTGGGGAGTGGTCGTCTCACCCGTCCCCTCGGTTCTGCACGTCCGCCACGTGTCTCCCATGCGCCTGGGGTGGCAAACGTTGGAGGCGGGAAACCGAGCCGTCGCTGGTTGGGGCGGCGGGGCGGTCCTGGCTCCCTGCGCCTTCCGTATCTTGATTGGCCGAGCGGGGCGGCCGAGCCCCAACCCCGATCCTTTATAAAGAGCGGGAGGGGGGATGGTTTCCCGCATTCTTTCATCTTCTTCTTCCTTCAGCTTCTGCACTTCCCTTCCATCCGTCATGGAGAGAGGGAATCCTGGTCCTTCAACAGTGGTGGTGAGGGTCGCCACTCGACAACGCGTCCCTCCTTCTCCTGCGCCTGTGGTGGCCGAGCCAGCCGCGAGGGGGAGGGGGCGAGGCCGTGGGCGAGGCCGGGGCGCTCGGGGAAGAGGAGGACGGGGTGGCGCGCCGGCCTCGCCTCCGCCAGCAGCTCCTCCTCCAATGGAGGGCCATGTTGGGGATGACCCTTGTGAGTTCTTCGTCAGGCTGCGCCGGCCGCCGCGCCGTCGCCTTCGTCTCCCGACTCCATTTGCGCGGGAGATGGAGCTGGATCCGCCGGAGTCGTTGCGGCTGCACATGAGGGGCTGCGGGATCAGTGGCACGCGGGTCCGCGTCGACTTCCCCGCCCCTCACGTGATGTATCTTCGTCGGGGATGGAAGACGTTTGCTCATATCCACCGCTTGACGGAGGGGCTCACTCTCCATTTTAAGCTGATGGAGGGTGGCCTTCTCTCCGTCAAGGTCTTCGGGGCTTCTTTGGGACCCGTGCAAGGTGCTGCGTGGAGAGCTCTTCTGATAGTGAAGACTCCTCCTCGGGCGGGAGTGACGAGGAGGACAGCGGCAGCGACGACGAGGGTAGTAGGCGGCAGGATGACGGGTCCGACTAGGTGTCGGGTGCCGCTCCGTGCGGCACCGGCGACCCCATCATCCGTGTCGCCGGCTCCTGAACTTCTCGGGGTCGTCTCCTTGGGCGGCTGGCGTTGGGAGGCTGCGGAAGAGGAAGAGGGCGGGCGGCAAGGCTGTCTAGTCGGAGTACGCGGGCACCGACGCCTTCGACGCGTGCTAACGTCCTGCCGCCTCGTCTTCGAGCTCTGCTTCCGGCGCCACCATCACCATCCAGCCTTTGGACGGCCACCATGATGTTCTCTTGGTGTCTTCTGCCACCCGTAGCTCGCCTAGGCGCTCCTTTTGTCCTTTTCGCCTCCTTGACCTGCCTCCTGAGGACAGGGACAAGAAAAGGATTACGGGCACCTTATCTCTTTTCAGTTTGTAAGCCTTCGGGCCTTTGTTGAATTTAAAACTTGTAATCCCATCATTCATGTTTTCATTCCCTATGGACTATACCTGAGTGGAATGTTTTTTAATGAAAAAGGGATGCTTGCCGGGTCATTTGTTTGCGGGTGGAACCCACGACAAGGAGTAAATCCTTGATATCTTCAAGACAAACATTTCCTTGCCCGGCAACAGGCCTTTCCGTCTCCCCACTTCGCTCGACCTTCCTCACGCCTTTGGCGGAGGTAGGGATGAGGCGGGTTCAGGCTCCTTGTTTCATCCTTTCGCTACCACGACTACGACCAAATTGGCCCCAGGAACGAGCCCTAGGGCCTAGAGTAATGGGAGCACGGCAGCTTAGGGGAAAACGAGGTTTCACATACCTCAGTCCATAATGGAATGCATGATAAGGAGATGAAGATCTGAAGCTGCAGTCCCCGGCAACCCTGGTTCGCCGTGGGTGAATCTTTGCTCTTGCAGCCCCCGGCAATACTGGCTTGCCGGGGGCTAGATGCTGGTCTGTTCCTCTTTTTTTCCTCCCCAAGTGGTTCGGCATGGATATCTGTGTGTCCTGTGAACCAAAGAAGACAAAAGAAAGACAAAGAGACGCACACTTGACCCCTAAGCTAGGGGTTAGTCGCCGCTAAGCACTATCAACCTAACAAGGACGAGACTCGACCTAGCATGCATGCTATAACTTAGGGCGCCAGCGCTTCATTTATTTGTGCTCAGGGTCTGCGCCTGGCTTTGTACAAAGGGTTACATGCGTCACCGGCAAGGCTCGTACAAAAGGTGGCTTGCTGGGGGGCCCGGCAAGCCGCGCCTCACGGGTAAAACTTGCGAAGATGCTCAATGTTCCAGGAGTTACTCACCGGAACGGCATCTACGGTCTCCAGGCGGACTGTGCCGGGCCTGGTGACTCGTATTACCCGATAAGGGCCTTCCCACTTTGGCGTCAACTTGTTAGAATTCTTGGCCGATTGAACGCGCCGAAGAACAAGGTCGCCTTCCTCAAAGCTTCGGGCATGAACCTTGCGGCTATGGTAGCGGCGCAAGGCTTGCTGGTAGCGCGCTGCTCTCACAGCCGCCCGAAGACGATCTTCCTCAAGGAGCGTTGCGTCATCTTGCTGCAATTGCTCTTGCTCAAGCTCGTCATAAGCGTGTACTCGAGGTGACCCGTATATGAGTTCCGTGGGGAGAACTGCTTCTGCCCCGTATACCAGGGCAAAGGGTGTCTGGCCGGTGGCTCGATTTGGTGTCGTTCTGATTGACCAAAGAACCGCCGACAATTCATCAATCCAGCGCCTTCCACTCTTGTGCAGTCTGTCAAAGGTCTTTGTCCTCAGGCCTCGCAGTACTTCAGCATTTTCCCTCTCAGCTTGACCATTGCTTCGTGGGTGAGCAACGGAAGCGAAACAGACCTTGCTGCCGAGGTCTTGAATATATTGCATGAAGGTGTGGCTTGTGAACTGCATGCCGTTGTCGGTGATAACCCTATTGGGTACACCAAAATGGCACACTGGTCCTTCGAAGAACTTGACGGCTAACTTTGCTGTGACCTTCCTCACTGCTTCCACTTCTGGCCACTTTGTGAACTTGTCGATTGCAACGTACAAGTACTCAAAGCCCCCGACAGCGCGGGGGAAAGGGCCCAGTGTGTCGAGCCCCTAGACCGAGAAAGGCCAGGAGAGAGGAATGGTTTGAAGGGCTTGAGCTGGCTGATGAAGCTTCTTTGAATGGAACTGACACGCTCCATACCTGGTGACTAGTGTCGTCGCATCCTGGAGGGCGGTGGGCCAGAAGAAGCCTTGCCAAAACTCTTTGCCGGCATGGGCCCTTGACCCGATGTGGGATCCACATATGCCTCCATGTATCTCCGCCAACAGCCCTAGTCCTTCCTCTCGAGGGATACACTTCAATTTCACGCCATTCGGCCTCTTTCTATACAGGACTCATCGACGAACTGGTACATAGTAGAGGGCCGGGTTACTTTTTTCCGCTTCTTCCTACTCCTTCAGGAGTTCCCATGTTTGAAGGAAATCGGATGGTAATGTTGTGCCCACGCTGGAGCCTGGG